>NC_135416.1:24629722-24699722 GCF_051991245.1 Festucalex cinctus | reverse complement strand
TAAACAAAAATCCTACCAAAAAAAACCATAATAAATGAACAAATTATATACTGTGCTGTATAAAACCGTTCTCAGCAAATGACTCTGCCTCTGTGTGGATGGGGGTTCAGGCAAATCACCAACTACAAGCCTAAATCCCCTCACTCCACTGATGACCAACAGTCTGAATGAGTTCTATTGTCGCTTCGATGACCCGTCAGCCGACTCTGACACCTCTGCACCCACCACCACCACGAATATTCACACCTACTTAACACTCCTCCTCCTTCCCCACAGATAAACCATTTACAATCCTGGAGACGGATGTTAATAGGCTGTTTAGGAGACTTAACCCCCGCAAGGCCCCCGGACCAGATGGGGTGTCACCCTCCACCCTGAGACACTGTGCGGCCGAGCTGACTCCAGTTTTTACTGACATTTTTAAAACCTCACTGGAGTCACGTCATGTGCCAGCCTGCTTCAAATTTTCCACCATAGTACCAGTCCCTAAGAAGCCAAGCATTACTGGACTTAATGACTACAGAACTGTTGCATTGACTTCTGTAGTCACGAAAATAATTCGAACGCTTGGTTTTGTCCTACCTTAAGTCTATAACAACTCCCTTATGGATCCCCTGCAGTTTGCCTACAGAGCCAACAGATCTGCAGAAGACGCATTTAACCTAGCTCTTCATTTCATCCTGCAGCATCTGGACTCCCCAGGAACCTATGTGAGGATTTTGTTTGTAGACTTCAGCTCTGCTTTCAATCCTATTCGTCCAACACTTCTCCAAGACAAGCTTGCCCGATTGAATTTGCCTGACCCCATCTGTCAGTGGATTACCAACTTCCTGACAGACAGGAGACAGCATGTGAGGATGGGGAAGATTGTCTCCGACCCCCGGATCATCAGGACTGGTTCCCCTCAGGGCTGTGTACTTTCCCCTCTGCTCTTCTGCCTCTATACCAACTGCTGCACTTCTGGCCACCAGTCTATCAAACTGATTAAGTTTGCAGATGACACCACCCTCATTGGACTCATCTCAGAGGGTGATGAGTCTGCCTACAGGAGGGAAGTGGACCGTCTGGTGTCCTGGTGTGCCAGCAACCATCAAGTGCTAAATGCCCTGAAGACAGTGGAGATGGTGGTTGACTTCCGGAAAGCACCTGCTTCATTACTTCCCATCACCTTGACAGACACCCCCATTTCCAATATGAACTCCGTCCGCTTCCTGGGTACCACCATCAACCGAGACCTAAAATGGGAGATGAACATCAGCTCCCTCATCAAGAAGGCCCAACAGAGGCTGTTCTTCTTGTGGCAGCTGCACAAACTGAAGGTGCCAGCTAAAATGATGCTTCAATTTTATACTGCCATAGCTGAGTCCATCCTCACTAAGTTCCTATATTACTGTGTGGTACGCTGGAGCCACTGCTAAGGACAGACGCCGACTGCAGCGTGTTGTTCGCTCTGCTGAGGTGGTGACTGGCTGCAACCCCCCATCACTTCAAGACTTGTACACCTCCAGGACTGTGAAGCGTGCAGGTCGGATCACAGCTGACCCCTCTCACCCTGCACATTGTCTCTTTCAATCACTTCCTTCAGGTAGAAGGCTACGGTCCATAAGGACCAGAACCTCACACCATAAGAACAGTTTCTTCCCCTCTGCAGTAGGACTTTTACATGCAATTTAATCAACCTGCTACATTACAATTTCCCCCCTAACTGTTACTTAGTCACTGTATTATACTCTTGAATTCAAAAGCATTTTAATAAAAGTCTCACTTGCACTAATTTCTAGTGTTGTTCCGATACCGATACTGGTATCGGCAGAGGTGCCGATACTGCATTAAAACAGTGGTATCGGTATCGGTGAGCACTCACAAGTAACATGCCGATACCATTAATTCCAACGCTAATATAGGATTTTGGATGCAGCATCTCGTGTCTTGCTCGTGCACGACATTCACTGATATGTGACATGTTCACTGCATGCCGATCTAAGATATCCTATTGACCCTTGAACCAATGGCAGGACAGTTGAGTTGAGTTTTCATGTTGAGGGAAAAAAAAACAACTTAGATATCGGTATGGTATCGGAATCAGTATCGGGGGCCAAAAAACGGTATCGGAACAACACTACTAATTTCCACATTTGCTAACGCAGTGGTTCCCAACCGCGATCCTCGGTGTTTCAAGCAATCAGCTAATCAGCAAGTCCTGCATGAAGCCTGATAACGATCCTCAGGTTTGTTGGCTGAGAGAGACATGGAAAACAGGTTGGAAAGGGGTACTCAAGGACCGGTGCTGAGAACCAGTCAGAATCAACAGCACCCACATGACGTGCTTGCCACGAGGGCTGGGGAAAAAAAAAGTCGACCAAGTCGACTAGATTGACTTTAAAAATAGGTCGACTAGAAAAATTTAAGGCGACGCTCCGCCCGGAAACAGGTTTGCGCCGTCGTCGTCCATGTTTCACACGGACCTTTTATGCCGCCGCGCAGAGTGTGTTGCAAACTTCAGTGAGAAGAAGGTGGACAGAGTAATATTTATTTATTTATTTATTTTTTAAATGACTCCTGTTTGGTTGGTCTGATTGGTTGTTTGAATTTGGAGGTGTGTTGTACAGCCTCCATTAGCCTAACTGCGCATACAGTTCTTTTACTGCAAGCGTACATATACACTCGTACAGTATTTATAATATTTATTAGTTAAGATTATGTCCTCATTGGTTGCACTATTTTAAAATGGAGGAAAAGCGAATGGATAAGATGACAGAGGTACAGACTCTTCGAAACATTTGGGAGAGGAAGAGAGCACGAATTTGAGTCGGAGTCACCAAGCCACCATGCACGTTATTACTGCCAAGCTTGCAGCTAAAATGCTCACACGACCCTCAAAAAGTCTGTGAAAGCTGCAAAGATACACCAGGACTTTTAAACTAGGGGTGGGACGATTCGGGTAAACCACGATTCGATACTGTGACGATATTTGACTCATAATATCGATAATATCACGATATCTACTATTTTTGATAGATTGTCAAAACAATTTAGCAATATATCACGATATGTGACTGAAAAAGCCGAACAAATGCCCATAAAAAGGAAAATGTCTAATTATGCATTTATTTAATGCCAAAACCTGTACAATGTACAAAGTTCTGCATTGTGCCTCACTGCCTCTTAGCCTTTTAACTATAAACATTGTAAAGTGAGACAAATTAAAGTGCATAAACATTTATAACACAACACTGCACAACTGGACACATGACATCGATATTTACTGTCAGTGTATCGATAATTTATTGCAACAGAGAGTGCAACAATATATTGCGAAATCGATTTTTTTCCCACCCCTATTTTAAACGCTCATGGATCTGTACAGAGGCTTGACTGCCGAGTGAATGGGACGGCCAAATCGACGCCACGGTTCATGGATACCGGAGCAATAACATGGATTCAGCGCGTCACGGATAGACAAAGGTAAACACGACAATAATGTTACAGAAATACTTGTAATATTGTCATTTAGTTCGCTCTCTTGTGTTGCACTTGGCAGCTGCTTAATTGTGTGACTGTCACTTTATATTAGTCAACAGTTCTTTATTTCGCTGCGACCGGCAAATTTCCTGCGAGCGTTATTTTGCCGTGAACACTCGGAACGAAAATTCTTGGCCTGCCGTGAATACCACAATTGCTTATAGATATTCACAAGCGTATATAAATAACACAAATGTGCACGACCAGTTCGCTACGGCGTCGTGATGGCCGTTTTGTCGAGTCAAACACATTTCACCGGAAGTTATCTTAGCGCTTCACGGCAACGTAGGCAAAATGTCTCAATTTTTTCACTCACAGGTCCATGACAGAATAACCCCCTCTCACAAACACAGCCTGAATCGCAAAGCCACGTCACCTTGGTCGCGAAAGAAGAGCTTATTCCCCTCGGCGTAAAAAAAAAAAAAATAAAAAAAAAATCCCCTCGGCGTGGCAAAAAAAACCAAATAAATCCCATCGGCGTGACAAAATAACACTCGGTGATCAGTTGCTGGTCACGGCAAACAACTAACAAACAAACAACCACCATCGCCTGTGTTTTAATGACCATACAACACTGAAATGAAGGGAAGGGCATGAAGAAGTTGTGTGTATGTGTTTGCATGCGTGCGTGGCTGCGTGCGGGCGCGCCGCAGTTAGACTAAATTGAAGACTATTATCTATTATTGTACAGGAAATATAAGGAACAATGGGTTTTATATCCAGATTATCCACTCAATTCAACACATGTTCAAAATTTGCGGCCTCAAATCTAATAATAATAATAATAATAATAATAAAAAGTCGATTACTCGTTAAAAATATGAGAAGTTGAGTCGATTGTAAAAAAAAAAAAAAAAAAAAAAAAGAGTCGTTAGTGACAATCCCTCAGTAACAACTCGAGCACTAAGCAATTTACAAGCTGACCTGGACTTGAGACTTGGTGGCTGGCAGCTGGAGGCGTCTTACAGGAGGCAAAAAGTTGTCGACTCAACTTGAGAGTCGGCTATGCAACACAATTGCAGCCTCAAGCGGGAAAAAGGCAGCTCGTCTGTGGACTTAAAAAAGAAAAAAAAAAATCTACGAAAAAAAAAGAAAATAGAAAATCAATTTTACGTCAAACAGATAAACCAGATAATAAAGAAATCTGCCGATAATAATTCACATGCCGTGTTGGTCCAGCTGTTGTGTTGGTGGCTCAAGTTCTGCCCAACTCCTCAACCCCTCCCCTCTCCTATGGTAGTGTTGCATATTTGTGACGTCGTAATGTGCACAACCTCGTGTTCGCAGAAGATGCATCATGGCGACATGGCAGTCGCCAGGGTGGGATGTCTTTACTCTGTCTCCCCAAAATGTTACCCACACAGTTTTTTGTTGCATTTTTAAAACATTATTGTTTTGTTTTGGCAAAATTAGTTACTGGTTGTCTTTGAAGCAGAGATATCAATACATTTCAGCTTCATGGTGCTTTACATAATGCTTCAATGTATTTGTACATTTTAGACTTATAGTAGAACTCCAAAGTATATTTGTATTCAAGTTAATTTTTCAAACAATTTTCGTCTTGCTTATCGGTTATCGACATCGACACTTTCTAAATTATTGGTTTATCGTATCGGTTGGAAATAGCATTGTCGTGCATCCCTAATATTAATTATAGGGGTGTAACGATACGTTTTTAGCCGATATGTATCAATATAAGCCCTTTCGATACGATACAAACTAATATATCACTTTTGGGAGACGATACAATAACGGTAATTTCGATACGATAGTCCAATAGTAATACAGTAACAATTTCTTTTATGTACAGTAAATAATCCTATAACTAATTAAAGGCAAGTCCAAGTAGCAATAGAATATTGTATCAATGGAATTTATTTTAAAACCAATCAGATTTACTGATTCCAAAATCATTGATATCAGAACTAGCTAGTTGTCTTAATATTCCACCATAAAGTGCAACAGAACAAGCTAGTTCTCTTGCTAATCTATCCTAAACAAAGTGCAACAGAACAAGGTAGTTTTCATTTGATACACTATCTTACCATATCTTATTACAAAAGCCAAAAAAAAAAAATAAGTGTTACTTTTAGTGTTGTTGCAATGGTATCTGCATGTTACTTGTGAGCACTCACCGATACCACTGTTTTAATGCAGTAACTGCACCCCTGCCGATACCAGTATCGGTACAACAATAGTTACTTTCCACTAGTAGGGGATAGCCTATAATTTTTTTTAAGGAGGTAAAATAGCCACTGACTAAGAAGTGTACTTATGACATTTTTAGACAAATCAAACTAAACTATCGGTAATAATAATAACTAATACGGTAGTCCCAGCAGATAAGGAATGAGGATTTTCTTCTTTCTGGGCTTGGTGGATGTAACCGAAAATAACTGAGAATCACTGCACTAAAGGTAAGTATATGTATGTCTTTTGACACGCGCAAGTAGCCTACCAAAGTACAGAACAGACTGCACAAGTTACTGCACGATACACATACATTTCCACAGACTGTGACTCATGACAGGGACGTTTACCTCAATTTGTAGAATGAAGAAGAAGCGTGTAGTTTAGTTAGCAGTGCAGTCCCCCCGCTGACATCCCCCTCGTCTACTCGAGTCCAAGAAAAAGAAACCAGGAGTTTAGTTTACCCTGTCAAGACGCTATCGATTACCCTTGCGCGATCGGTGACGCGCATGCGCAGAAGATCGGCCATCTTGGATCGCCAACTACGGCAAATACAGCGGTCCAAACACGTTCACACAGGCAAAATAAAACAGACTTTGCGAAGGATCCAGGACGTGTACTTTTTTTTAAATTTTAATCGAAATTTAACTAAACGCAGGTTTTTACCCAATCATGTCTTGTACGAAAGGTAGATTTTGACACATACCATGTTGGAGCCATATTACAGGTTTTGCTGTTTTTGCTTCTCTTCATGAGATTTCTGAGTTTGACCGCATGGTGGCGCATGTGCCCAAAGGATTAAATGAAGCTCATGGTAATTAGCGTCAGGTGTGAGGTGTGTGTTAGCATAGGAGGCAAACAGTTTTGGGTTTTTTTCTACCCGTTGTCGGTATGCGACAAGGATCGTGCTGTCCGTTGGACATTAATGGAAAATGATTGGACTTTATTGGAATGAAATTGTTTTTGACCACGCGACCGAACATGGGTTTTGGTTTTTGAGGCAACGACACGCGTCCCAAGAGTTCTCACCGGTTCACCCCACAACAAATATAGCGTCTTATTAGAAATACTTTGAAGTAAGCGTGGGCACGGTTTATTTTTATTGTCTTTAGAACAATGTGTGGCGGCTGTGGCCAATATCATAGGATAGGGTTTGAGTGTGGGAGTGGGGTCATTTAAAACACACACACACCGCAGACTTACTGTAAAGTGCAGACTCACTATAATGTAATGAGGTCAAAAGTAAAATGTTAGGGTTTAAAATTACATAGTTACTTCATTATACAGCAATAATCTATAGAGTTTTCATGATGTATCTTGTTTTTACGAACGCGCACTATCGCGCACTCATAGAAAGTTATTTGTTCTAGTGTTGTTGTCGTAGATGGCGATCCAAGATGGCCGATCTTTTACGCGTGCTCGTCAGCGATCTTGCAGGGGTCACCGATCGCGTCTTGACATACCCACAGCGGCGCCTTCTTCATATTTCAATTATTGGCGGGTTTTAAGCAATATCCAGGTGCATAGCGCCACCTGCTGTACAAGTGTGTGTGAAGCCGCGAGGCCGCCATATTGCTGCTCCCTAGAAAGGTTTCTCAACATACGATCCTAGACATTTAAAGTATTGAAATTGGAGAACATTTGAGGCAGTAGTAGAAACAGCATGATTGAACTATGTTTTAAATATGTTAAACATGAACAAGAGGACTTCAGATATTTTACAACTTACTTCAGATACTTGTATAAATTATATGCTTAATGATGTTTACAAGAGGAAACTTGCGTTTTGTTAGGGCCCGAGCAGCGATCGCTGCAAGGTCCCTATTGTTTTTTGTTCAAATTATTATTAATTATTATTATTATTATTATTATTATTATTATTGCTTTTATTTATTTGTTTATTTATTTATTCATTCTTCTCCGCAAACGATCGTATTTTTGAGGATCTAAATATTTACGAAAACTCACCAAATTTTGCACTCTTCGGGCCCGGCGAAAAATTTGATATCATGGAGTTGTCATAACAAAGTGACTCTATAGCGCGCCCTAGCGAAGAAAAATAAAAACCAATCCCATTACATTTTACCTAGACCTTCAAAAATTGGCAGGCACGTGTAGCACCCCGAGGCACACAAAAAAAGTCTCTTGGGACCATGTGCTAAAATGTACAGGAAGTGCGCTATGAATTTTTGAATGTCCAATTTTGGCACATTCACTGTGGTCATACTTTTCCCCCCTTTGCAAAGAGTTTTCATCTGATTGACTTCAAACTTGGCATTTATCATCTCAAGACCTGAGACAACAACTTGACAAAAAATCTTGACTTTTCGGAATACTATATGACGAGCATATGCTGAATAACTCCCATGTTCAAGCTCCGAAAAATCTCAAACTTCTCATGCAACTTAATAGTCACGGCCTGAAAACATGTATATCATAAAATTCAGTTATACATATAGCACCACCTAGTGGTGACAATAAATGTCATAATTTACATTTTTAGCTACTGTGCCGAGCTTGTTGAAGGGATCCAGTTGAAAATTGGTCAGAATAGCCTTAAGATGTTGATCATGCCCCACACCGAATATTGTAACTTTTCACCAAATGGCGTGGCCGTTACGGTGCCGCAAATTCTGATGATTTTTCGTGAGAATAAAAGCTGCTTTAAGTTGACCCAGATGAGCCTATCTTCTCAAAATTTCACACATTTGAGGAGAGTCCAGCCCTTAAGACATCTACAAACTTATATTTTATCTTACTGATAGCGCCACCTAGTGGCAATTTTTTTTCTTATAATTTTTCTTCAAAGTTTTTCTCCAACTACGTTAACTGGACCTACCTCACATTTGCTCAGATGAAGGTTTCGGCCTTCATGATGTCACAACACTAAGTTTGTGAGCTTTTGCGACTCGCTGTGGGCGTGGCTAAGCACTGTTCGCCAAGAAAACCGCCAGTTTTGAGGGCCTAAACTGGCACAGAAACACATGAAACTTGGCACACACATCTGGCCTGGAAAAATGAGCAATATTTTATCGTGGATTGTGCTATTTTTACAAAAATGACTCAATAGCGCCCCCGAGAAATTTTTAACGAAGCAGCCCCGCTTGTACGTTTAAGCAAAATCTTCGGAAATTTTTAGGTGTATGAGGGAGCCCAAGACCTACAAAAAAAGTCTCGTGGACCCCTATGCTAAAATGAACAGGAAGTGAGCTACACATTTTTGAATGTCCCATTTTTGACAATTTTTGCACATTTACAGGGGGCATACTTTTGCCCACTTCTCCTACACGTTTCACCCGACTGACTTCAGACTTGACCTGGACCATGTCAAGACCTGAGCCAACGATGGGGGGAAAAAAATTTGACTTTTCGAAATACTATATGATGAGGGCGGGGCATCAAATTTTGTGTTTCGCAATGAAAAAGGATATGCTTAATAACTCCCGGTACATGCTCCAAAAAATCCCAAACTTGACATGTATGTTTATAGTCAAGGCCTGAAGGTATATCTATGACAATATTCAGTTATATATGCAGCACTACCTAGCCCTTGAGGCATTAAAAAAAAAAAAAAAAAAAAATACCCCACTTACGTTATTTTTACAAAAATTGTAAACACGTTTCGCAATGAAAAAGGATATGCTTAAAAACTCCCCGGTACATAGTCCAGAAAATCCCAAACTTGACATGTATATTTATAGTCGAGGCATGAAGGAATCTCTATGACAACATTCAGTTATATATGCAACGCCACCTAGCCCTTGAGGCATACAAAACAATACCCCACATATGGTAGTTTTACAAACATTGTAAACTCATTCTAATTCACTCATTTAGGCTTTAGTGATTACGTCACAACAAGTATCTTTTTTGTTTGTTTTTTTAACCACCTAACACAAAAAAAACAAAAACAAAAAAACAAACAAAAAACTCGTGGACCGGTCCATATTTGGAACGGTGCCAGGGAGATTTTTTTTTTCATTTTCGAACATGAAAAAAATAGGTCTCTGCTTAATGTATCGACATTTGTATATGTGCCATTTTGCCAATATGAGAACAAAATTAATTATATGAAAAGCGTCTTGAGATCTAGATGGATAACTATTGAAACCAAACAGTATATTTTCAAAACAAAGAGAAAGTTGTGGTTCTACAAGAATGAAAACAGAATTATAAATATATTTCCAAAATGTTTTGGAAAACGGGCAAAACCAAAACAAATGAAATATATCCTCAGGAGAATTTTCACAAAAAGAGCATTCGGTGTTAATATTTTTCTTCATCCGCTGTAGAAAAACTTTGCATGGATAACATCTATGAATTATTTTAAAAGATACTTCTTTCACTTTGTTATTGATCAAATATTTGGAAGGCAAATTCCAAATTTTGGTCCAGTCAAGGTTATTAACAAGATTATTCCAATAAAACACAGCATAAGGTACAGAAGCGACATCTTTCTGGAACAACTTTCGTACCTTGCAATTATTATTTCGTTTATGGGAAAAACAAACGATAAAGTGATGGGCATGGACCAGGTTTCTGCTGAACATCTTAAATATGCGAGTCAGAGATTGGCTCCTCTTCTTGCTTTATGCTTTACAAGCCTCTTGTTCCATGGCCTTCTTCCAGATTCGATGCTGTCTGTTATGCTAGTGCCGGTAATCAAGGATAAAACCGGTAAAGTGGGCAGCCTTGATAATTATAGGCCGATAGCACTAGCCAGTGTACTGTCTAAAGTGCTGGAAAAAATCTTGCTGCTCAGGCTGAAAGACTTCATAAAAACTACGGATAATCAATTTGGTTTTAAAGGTAAACACAGTACAGATATGTGTATTTATGCTTTAAAGGAAATGATAAACCAGTATAAAAGTAATAATTCCTCTGTCCTTTTGAGCTTTATAGATGCTTCTAAATCATTTGATCGAGCTTCATAGATGCTTCTAAAGCATTTGATCGAATTAATAATAGCAAATTATTTGAAAAATTTGATCGAAGAGGTGTGCCAAAATACTTGCTGAGGATCCTGGTATACTGTTATGGCCATCAAACTATACAATGCAAGAAAAATGGGGGAGTAGCGTCTCGGCCCCATTTGGTGTTAGTAATGGGGTGAGGCAAGGGGGAATTATTTCCCCACTAGTATTTAATATGTGTTACAGGCCAAGCCTGGCCCTTTAACTGATGTAGTGCCGCTCTTTGGCGCAGGAGGGCGATGTTGCTTTAAAAAAAAAAGTGCACAATAAAAAGTTGTTGTGAAGGAAGAGAACGAGTCTGCCTGCTCAGTCTTCATACTACGGTTAGGAGGTCTCTGAGCAGGAGAAGCGGATGTAACATATGGATGACCTCTCCCAACAGTTGGGAGCCTGCAAAACTGGTTGTATGATTGGAAATTTATTAGTAAACCATATTATGTATGCAGATGATTTGGTGATTTTTACTCCCAGCAGTGCAGGTCTCCAACAGATGCTAAATAAATGTTCAGCGTATGGGGTATATCATGATATTAAATATAATGTTACTAAGAGTGTAGTCATGATTTGTCGAACAAAAATCTTAATTTTCCAACTTTCAGGCTTCTGAATAATGATCTTTTACTCTGTGATAAAGTCAGGTATCTTGGCCATTTCTTTACAGACAAAATGTCTGATGACGAAGATATTTGTAGGCAGCGCCGGGTTTTATATGTTATATTATACAGGCAAATGTTATGTGCCGTGAGGCAAAGCAAGGCCAGGACCCAGGATGCAGAGTGAGAGACAAAGTCCACAGTTTATTGTTCACAAAAGTATCAACAGAAAATCACCTTGCTCAGGGAAAAAGTTCTAGAAAACAAAGTAGCAACCAAAAATCACCTTGTTCAGGGATGAAGAAACACTAAAGCGCAAAGTAGCAACATAAAACACTAGGGACCAAAGTAGCAACATAAAGAGCCGTCTTAATAGACCGGTAGAACGAGAAACAAAAACCACTACAAGCCGGAGACCAGGGACTAGAACACAACACGGGTGTGGCAGGAGGAGACAAGCAAACGTAGCAGGTATAGCAAGGGAATGTTCCGGCACAGAACCAAAGGAGGGGCTGGTTAAATAGGTTGTTGGCTCATCAGGCTGATGAGCCTCAGGTGTGGGAGCAGGCCTCTGCCTGCGAGGTTGGCGCCGCCTCCTGCCACACTCTGGAACTGCTAGAGAAACAACAGAACCATCACAGTACCCCCCCCCTAACGAACGCCACCCGGCGTTCGACCAGGCTTATCAGGGTTACGGGCATAGAACTCACGCAGCAGTTGCGGGTCCAAAATGAGGGCACGTGAGATCCAGGAGCGGTCCTCCGGGCCGTACCCCTCCCAGTCGACGAGATACTGGAACCCCCTGCCCCGCCTGCGGACATCAAGGATGCGATTCACGGTGTATGCAGGGTGTCCATCAACGATCCGGGGAGGAGGTGGCGGTGGGGCGGGTGGCTGGAGGGGGCTATCCACGACCGGTTTCAGAAGAGACACGTGGAAAACGGGGTGGATCCTGAGGGATGACGGGAGCCGGAGTCGGACAGCATTCGGGTTGATGATCTTGTCAATGGGAAAAGGGCCAATGAAGCGTGGAGCCATTTTGCGGGAGTCCACTTGAAGGGGCAGGTCACGTGCGGAAAGCCAGACACGCTGTCCCACTTGGTAGTCGGGGGCTGGGGTTCTCCTCCGGTCAGCCAGGCGTCGGTTGCGCTCCGCTGTCCTGGACAGCGCTGCTCGAGCCTCCCTCCAGACTCGTCTGGCACGGCGGAAGTGGGCATGGATGGACGGGACGGCAACCTCGGACTCCTGGCTGGGAAACAGAGGGGGTTGGTAGCCCGAGGTCACCTTAAATGGGGACATGCCTGTGGCAGTGCTGATCAGTGTTTTATGCGCGTATTCCACCCATGGGAGGTGCGCGGACCAGGAGGCAGGAAGGCGTGAGGCTACGCAGCGCAGAGCTGTTTCCAGGTCTTGATTTGCACGCTCCGTCTGACCGTTGGTTTGGGGGTGGTAGCCGGAGGAGAGACTGGGAGAGATCCCTAGTGCCCGACAGAAAGCCTTCCAGACTTGAGAGGTGAATTGTGGACCCCTGTCCGACACGATGTCTGTGGGGATTCCGTGGAGCCTGAATACATGTTGGACCAATAGGTTAGCAGTCTCCAAGGCGGTGGGGAGTTTTGGGAGGGGGACATAATGAACTGACTTGGAGAATCTGTCGACGATGGTAAGGATTGTGTCATTGCCCTCGGATGGGGGAAGTCCCGTGACGAAAACCACCGCGATATGCGACCATGGCCGAGAGGGGATGGGCAAGGGGCGTAATAGGCCTGCCGGGGCTTGATGAGAAGGTTTATTGCGGGCGCAAACTGAGCATGACGCAACAAAAGCCCGAACATCGGCAGCCATGGTTGGCCACCAGAAGCGCTGTTGGATCAGGGAGAGTGTCCGGTGGATCCCAGGGTGGCAAGCGATTCTTGAGGTATGCCCCCAGAGGAGCACAGGAGTCTTGGCGGCAGGTGGCACGAACAGTTTCCCTGGAGGACATTCATTTGGAACTGGTTGGTTGTCAAGTGCCTCCTGAACTTTCTTCTCCACTCGCCACCGCATCGCCCCGACCACACACTCAGGGGAGAGGATCGTGCTTGAGTCCCTCTCTTCCTCTCCAGAGGCGAACTGCCGGGAGAGGGCGTCAGGTTTCAGGTTTCGGGAGCCGGGGCGGTAGGTGAGGGTGAAGTTGAAGCGTCCGAGGAAGAGAGCCCAACGAGCTTGACGAGAGTTCAGTCGTTTGGCGGTGCGAAGATAGGACAAGTTCTTGTGGTCCGTCCAAACAATGAAGGGATGAGTTGCACCCTCCAGCCAATGCCGCCATTCTTGGAGGGCTAGGACCACTGCCAGGAGTTCGCGGTTGCCCACATCATAGTTGCGCTCCGCCGGGGAAAGCCGGCGGGAGAAGTAAGCACAGGGGTGTAGTTTTTGGTCCGCAGGCAGGCGCTGAGAGAGGACGGCCCCCACTCCTGAATCTGACGCATCCACCTCTACCACAAACTGCTGCTCGGGATCTGGGTGGGCGAGAACAGGGGCATTAACAAAGAGTTCTTTCAGATGGTTAAAAGCACATTGAGCATCACCAGACCACACGAAGCGAAGTTTGTTTGAGGTCAAACACGTGAGAGGAGCAGCTATACTACTATAGTTTCGGATAAATCTCCTATAGAAGTTAGCGAACCCAAGGAAACGTTGCAGCTGCTTCCGATTGGTAGGCAGAGGCCAATTTTTAACCGCTTCGATTTTAGAGGGATCGGCCCTGAGCCGCCCCTTTTCTATCACATAGCCCAGGAAATTAACAGTGGAAACATGAAATTCACATTTCTCAACTTTAACATACAGTTTGTTTTCTAGTAACCTCCGCAGGACATCTCTTACGTGCCCCACATGCTCTTCATGTGATCGAGAAAAGATGAGAATATCGTCTAGATATGCAAAAACATTCTTATCGAGCAGGTCTCTGAGTACATCATTCACAAATGACTGGAATGTTGCTGGAGCGTTTGTGAGCCCAAAGGGCATGACCAAATACTCAAAATGTCCCAAATGGGTATTGAAGGCAGTTTTCCACTCGTCGCCGTCGCGTATCCTTACCAGGTGGTAGGCGTTTCGGAGGTCCAATTTGGTGAACACCATTGCATTGTGGAGAGGGCTGAATGCAGCGTCCAGGAGCGGCAGAGGGTACTTGTTTTTAACTGTGATGGTGTTTAAGCCAGTGTAGTCAATGCAAGGACGCAGAGTTTTATCCTTCTTTTCCACAAAGAAAAACCCTGCGCCTAATGGAGATGAAGACGGTCTTATAAGTCCTGCAGCTAATGAGTCGGTGATGTATTTTTCCATTGCTTCCCGTTCGGGTTTGGTTAAGTTGTATAGTCTGTGTGTTGGGAGTGGAGCCCCAGGGAGCAGTTCTATAACACAGTCATAGGGTCTATGTGGGGGAAGGGAGCACGCCAAGTCCTTTCTGAAAACTGCCTTTAAATCGTGGTATTCACTGGGGACGTTACTTAGGTCAATATCTTTTGAGTAGTGGGGAGAGTTAGGACCCCTGGCAGGTAGGGCTGACTTTAGACAGTGGGCATGGCAATAGTTGCTCCAGTTCCGAATTGTGCCTGTGGACCAGTCTATGTGGGGGTTATGCAGCTTCAACCAGGGAATCCCTAGAATTGCGGTGTTGAGGGGGGAGGAAATCACATAGAACTCAATTACTTCATGATGGTTACTAGAGAGTGTCAGTTTAATGGGTGTGGTTCTGTGTGTAACCCTTTCTAGAAGCCTCCCGTCGACTGCAAGAACTTTCTTGGGGGAGGTCAGTGGAGTCAGGGAAAGATTGTTGTTTTTAACATAGTCAATGTCTATGAAGTTGTCATCGGCTCCGGAGTCTATCAGCACCTGGACAGGTAACGAGCAAAGTGTCGTGTGAATCATACCTGGTACCTGTATTTGGGAGGACGAGGGGGAAGATATTCGGCTCACCAGTGCCTCCCTTCCTACTGGTGAGCCCCGGCTTTTGGCAACTCGGGGCAGCTTGCCAAGAAGTGGCCACCCTGGCCGCAGTACAGGCACAGTCGGCTCCTCATGCGTCGCTGTCGTTCGACAGGGGTGAGTCGAGCCCTGCCCAACTCCATGGGCTCGTCGCGAGGTGTCGTGCTGGAATGCAGTTCAGGAGCGGTGCTCGGAGATGAGGCGGTGGAGTTCCCCATGACGGTTGAGCTGGACGGTGAGAAAGTTGACGAGCGACGAGCCATGTCCATCTTCCTCTCCCGCCGTCTCTCCCTGAGCCGATTGTCCATCCGTGTTGCTAATGTAATAAGGTCATTTAGTGAGTTACATTCATCCCTTAAAGCCAACTCATCCTTTATCTCCCCAGCGAGCCCCTTTTGAAAAATTGTTTGTAGCTCAGAGTCCCCCCATCCGCTACTGGCTGCCAGAACCTGGAAAGTTAATGCATATTGAGAGACCGAGTGGCTACCTTGACGCAGATCCAGCAACTGGCCAACTGCTTCCTTGCCTCGCACCGGGTGATCAAAAATGAGTTTCATTTCTCCGGTAAACTGTTCATAATCATTTAGCACTGCCGATCCTTGTTCTGTGATTGCCAAGGCCCAAGCGGCCGCTTGTCCTGATAACAGACTCATAATGAAAGCGATTTTTGACTGGGCAGTAGCATAAGTACTGGGTTGCTGGTTAAACACTAATCTACATTGTAGCAAAAACTGAGCACATGTGCCTAAGTCTCCAGAATACCTAGCAGGAATCGGAATAAATGGCTCTCTGGGAGAAGACGGCTGGGAGGCTGGAGGGGTTGCCGCCGATGGAGAGGGCGAGCAACCAGAGGAGCTGGACGACGGCAGTTGGTGACTCATGGCTGCCATCTGCTTGTTCAGCTGGTCCACACTGGTGGTGAGTTGCTGTAGATGGTCCATCACTTGTTGCAGGGTTGATTGGTGTTGTCCAACAAGTGCTCCTTGTGCCGAAAGCGCACTCCTTAAGCGCTCTGACTCTGCTGGGTCCATTATGGCCGGAACATTCTGTTATGTGCCGTGAGGCAAAGCAAGGCCAGGACCCAGGATGCAGAGTGAGAGACAAAGTCCACAGTTTATTGTTCACAAAAGTATCAACAGAAAATCACCTTGCTCAGGGAAAAAGTTCTAGAAAACAAAGTAGCAACCAAAAATCACCTTGTTCAGGGATGAAGAAACACTAAAGCGCAAAGTAGCAACATAAAACACTAGGGACCAAAGTAGCAACATAAAGAGCCGTCTTAATAGACCGGTAGAACGAGAAACAAAAACCACTACAAGCCGGAGACCAGGGACTAGAACACAACACGGGTGTGGCAGGAGGAGACAAGCAAACGTAGCAGGTATAGCAAGGGAATGTTCCGGCACAGAACCAAAGGAGGGGCTGGTTAAATAGGTTGTTGGCTCATCAGGCTGATGAGCCTCAGGTGTGGGAGCAGGCCTCTGCCTGCGAGGTTGGCGCCGCCTCCTGCCACACTCTGGAACTGCTAGAGAGACAACAGAACCATCACAGCAAATATGCTTAGACGTAAGTTTTATGCATTTACTAAGGAGGTGAAGCTGTCGCTTTTCAGAGCATACTGTACTCCTCTGTATACGTCCCATTTGTGGTTAAATTATACCCAAACTAGTTTACAAAAAATTAAGATAGCCTATAATGATGCACTGAGAGTATTACTATAGACCTCGATGGTCTAGTGCAAGTGAAATGTTTGTAACTGAAAGGGTTAACACACTGCAACATTGAGAAATTTGATGTTTAAATTTGTCTGTCGGCCAAATGATTCGAACAATGAAATTATTGTATATTTGTCAAACATCTGTCGAAGTGCTATACGATATCAGTCCCAGTTCTGGAAACATTGGTACTGTTGTCTTTTATATAATGTTTCTTAGTGTATATTGATAAGTATGTATTTCTGCTTTTATTCTTTATTGGTCTGTGTGTGTTTGGACTTCGAGTCTGTAATAAAGCTTCATCATCATAGACGCATTTAAAAAAAAATGCTTCCGACACTTCAACATTCGGTGGCTGCGTTATTAGAGAGCAGGAATGAACATGAGTGATGATGTACACAGAGATGGATGTTCACTGGACACTTACAGTGGGAGAGCAATGACTGTGTAATTGCAATGACTTGGACCCTTGAGGGAAGGAGGAGACGTGGAAAGCTGAAAACCTGGCGATGGACCAGAGCTAGGCACTTCCGTTAATCGGTAATTCCGTCTTTGACGATGCCCACCTTGCGGCAAGTGTACAATGACACGCCACCTCGGATAAATACATGGACTGAGCACCGACTGAAACACGTTTACCCAATCACGGTACTTACAGTCCCGCTCATTGTGTTTATTTTTGTGAGCCTTCGCATTATAAAGCATTCGCCCAATATGCAGAAGCACAGGATGAAAGGTGGGCATCGTCATAGACGGGAATTGACCATTAACAGAAGTGCCCAGCTCTGTGGCGGACTGTTGAGGAGAGGGCACATGCAGAATGGCAGACATGGAAGGAGGTTGTATGAGTGTGGCTCAACAAAGGGTAGAGTGGCAACTGGCGGAAAAGTAGATATGTAGGTATGTTCCTGTTTAGATATGTTTTCTCTAAGGAGGGGGGCTCAATGCTAGGAGGGGGGCTGCATTAAGTCCAGTGTAGAACTATTGAAACCACAAACACAAATCATTTCCACCTTAGAAATAATGAGACATAAACAGAATCATTTGAATATAAAGCATGTATTCATAGTAATAAAAGTAACAATTGACCAGCAATTGCCAAGTAACACGAGTGAAACATTAACAGTTACAATAGTTGATTCTACAACCCCTAGCAAAAAGTATGGAATCATCAGTCTTGGACGAGCACTCACTCAGACATTTTATTCTGTAGATCAAACTCAGATAAAAAGCATGAAACAGTCGTAAGGTCATTCCAAAGTGCAACATCTTGGCTTTCAGAAACACTAAAAGAAATGAAGAAAAAAACATTGTCCTGGTCAGTAAATGTTACTTTTGTAGAGCAAATGCAGGGAAATAAATATGGGATCATTTAATTCTGAGGAAAAAAATATGGAATCATGAAAAACAGACAAAGAAAAAACAATCAAAACACATCACTGGTAGTTAGTTGCACCACCTCTGGCTTTTATGATGGCTCTGAGGTATGGACTTGATGAGTGACAAACAGTATTCTTCATCAATCTGGTGCCAACTCTCTTTGATTGCAGTTGCCAGATCATCTTTGCAGGTCGGAGCCTTGCTGTGGAACTTTTTTTTTTTTTTTTCAATTTCCACCACAGGTTTTCAATTGGGTTGAGATATGGGCTATTTGCAGGCCATGACATTGACTTGATGTGCCTTTCTCCAAGGAATGCTTTAACAATTTTTGCTCTGTGGCATGATGCATTGTCATCTTGGAAAATGATTTCATCATCCCCAAACATTTTTTCAATTGAAGGGATAAGAAAGCTGTCCAAAATGTCACTGTAAACTTGTGCATTTATTGAAATTTACCCGCAGCCACCTCCCCAGTGCCTTTGCCTGACTGACATGCAGCCCCATATCATCAAGGATTGTGTGAATTTTCATGTTTTCTTTAGGCAGTCCTCTTTGTAAATCTCATTGGAAGGGCACCAAACAAAAGTTCCAGCGTCATCACTTTGTCCAATGCAGATTTGTGACTCATCACTGAATAGGGTTGTCAAATTTCTCATCTCGAAATAAGGGACAGGTGCATGGCACGGTGTCATGGTGGTGTGAAGATGATGTGTGAAATCAGTGTAGATTCTGATTAGATTCAAGATGCACAAAGTTTGTACATTCCCTTTAATCCTTACTGCAGGCCATTATTATGTAACCTCATACGAAACCTCAAAGAAACCACAATTTGTCTCTTTCCTCAAAAAAAAAAGTGCAAAAAAAAATAAAATGCAAAATTTTATTCACCAAATTTACTTTTTCCATGGATACTTGTTGTAACGGCAAAGTCTTGTCTTTCTTACAGGAAATGAAATTGACTGGGGTGACTTTATTTTCTGCTCAAAATGGAGTGATTTCATATTATTTTTTCTCAGAATGGAGTGATTCCATATTTATTTCCCTGCACCTGCTCTATAAAAGTAACATTTACTGACCAGCACAATGTTGTTGTTGTTTTTTTTGTCCATTTAGTGTTTCTGAAACCCAAGATGTTGCACTTTGGAATGACCTTACAACTGTTTCATGCTTTTTATCTGAGTTTGACCTACAGAATGAAACGTCTGGGTGAGTGCTCATCCAAGTTTAATGTGGTTCATTTCTTTTTTTTCAATGTTCATTTAAGTAAGCTCATCACTTGGTGATCCGAATGCTTGCAGTAGCCTACGCTATTTTACATTTCCTTTTGAAGGCATAATGAGATTACAGCAGTTAATGGACAAGTCAATTACATAAAATGTGATATCAGATGTCACTGCTGCTTTTCAGCCAGTGTACATATTAAAAAAAATCGAAAAAACCAACATCCTTCTGCATCTCAAACTTGCTAATTTCCTGCAAATCAACATTGCATAAACTGTCATTACTAGGGATGTAACGATATCCAAACATCACGATATGATAATATCACGATATGAAGGTCACGATCTGATAATTATCACAATATTGTGGCCGGGGGAATTGAGGGGGGGAGGGCATTGTTGTGGCGATATTTAAAAAAGATCAAAATATTGTAAAAAAAAAAAAAAAAAAAAAAAGCTCATACTAAAAAAAAGCACAATATTGTACTTTTGTACATAACAGCAATGCATATAAACCACCTAAAATCTCTAATAACAAACACTTACTTGCTAATTCAAGCACACATTTATCGCTTCACAAGCAAATTAGGTTCCCCTTCATCTGACAATTAGCATAGATTTTAAACATAGAAAGCCACAACATACCTAATGAAAATTAAATTGCACTTATAAAGTAGCCACTAGAGGGTGCTGTAACTGCATAAATGGAAATCAACCTGAATTTTTTAACAGATGTGTTCCTTTTAAATATTATGAACATGACAACAACGATATTGTGACAGTTTTAATATCACGATATCACGATATTGCCCTTATCATTACATCCCTAGTCATTACCTTTAAATGTACAGTGTCTTAATACAACTTTAAGGCTTCACTATGACTCTCTTAACACGTTCCCATCGCCCAGCCTCCCACTTGGCAGCTCCATAAAATCACATCATATCAATCAAACTTCTTAAAGCATCAGAACACTGGTTGAATTCAAGTGCTGCCAGGGAAATATTCCCTCACTGTTCAACTTTGGACATCCATAATGCAGGCAGGTATACAAAGGTTTAGATTGGGCACCCTTCTGTAGACAAAATGGAAAGTCTTTGCCCGGGGTCGGCTGTGAAGCTCAGCTTTGATTTGTTGAGGGTGCGTGTCGGGGGCCAGTTGCTGACAGGTGTCCTCGGTCACCAGAAAGAGAGCGTAGTTGTCAGGCTCTGAAATCTTGAATTTGTAAGCACAAAGTGAGCAGACCTCTTCTGTCGTGGTGTATGAATGGACCAGTAAGGTTTTTGCTGTGCAGCCTGTATCCACGTCTTGCAGGGCTAAACGTAGATAGTTCTGAAGGAGAAGAAGAAAAATCTTGTGTTATGACGGTGAACAGCAAATTTAAACAAGCAGGTGGGAAAGCATTCATTCTGGCATGCACATTTTAATCACATATCAAATAAATGGAATTAGATTCTGATCTGAAATCTGATATTAGTGAGAACTACAAATATACTAAATGGACATCAGTTTTGGGTAACAGCTCTCAATTAATAAAGGATTTGGGTTATACACTTAGTCCTCCCTGACTTTCAAAGTTGGTTAGTCATCTATCTGGGAACAATTCGGAGAGGGCGCACAAATTATTATTGGATACAGGGTTTGAAATAAGTATCAGAATTTGCGAGTCAAAATTTGCATTTCATACCTCATTAAAGTATTGAGTAGCAAAACTGCCACAGTTTGAAGTTTCTTCTGATAATTGAACTTTCGCTTTGCTGGATAAAGGCAAATTATTGCCCCAGTAGCCCACTGAAGGGGCGAACGTTTAGCGAACGTTGCAACCTTGAACGAAAGCTGACAAAGCAAGGGAAGGGTGGGGTCCGATAGTAAGTAATTTAGGTTAGGTTACTTTCACTTCCAGTCTTGGATATATAGTGGACAAGTGTTCCAACACTTTTGTCTATCAAGCTTTTTTTTCCCTCTTTTTTAACGTTGCAGGCATTTCAATTCTTTTGTCCATTAAGTTTGTCTTTTCATTAACTCATTCACTCCCAGCCATTTTCACTGACGCAACCTCCTTCGCTTCTGTCTGTTTTACCGGATTTTGACTGATTTTGCTAGGCACACAGAATATTGTGTAATATTATATAAAAACTTGGAACCTACCAAAAGAAAGATTAGAGTCTCTTCTCTCATCAGGAAAAAAAAAAGTATATTTCTATCTGTTTCAATTTTGCAGCAATTAGCATTAGAATATAGCTAAGTTTCATCATTATTCACAAATCTGTTTAAAACTGTGGGGAAAACAGCTTGTTGCAACATGGCCCTGGTTGATCTCTTATACTCTGCTGCCACCTGCTGGCTGTTTTTGTAATAATTACCATTGCTTTAACCGTTCTCTTCAGTTCAGAGGCTGCATTAAAGTCTTCTGTATGCTCTAGCCAAAAAAAACAAAACAAAACAAAACAAAAAACATATGAATATGTCTTTGGCACACTGGTAATATTTGAAATACAACGTATTTCTACGTTTTTGGGAGCAAATGAGTTAACAATCACATCGTTCAAAGACAGAAGAAATTAGGATTTATTGGAAATTGCTACAACTCACAGCCTGGGATCAGGTCAGGTGTGCTACCTGAAAGTCATCCACGGTGGGTGCCGAACGCTGAGCAGTGCGGCGGCGGTGCCATTGATGTAAAGTGTTTCTAGCCTCAGAGCTCAGTGCCCTCGCTGCTTGCTCCTCCTGGAAATTCTTGATGAGGGCCATAGCCCCATAAGCACTTGTCAGGTAGTAACCTCCTAGGATATAGGAGGTAGAAAATAGGAACATTGTATAAACGAGTGGGAACAATGGAATAATTAAGGTGTGGCTTAAATAGTTTTAACCACTATGATTGATAGAAATTGTTTCCACAGTTCCACACTAATAAATGTTGCATTACAGCCAGCATTTTATCCAAAATTTTATATTTATACCAGACAGCATTTCGCAGTAAAATGATGGAATATGCTCTCAATCCACTGTGGTTAACAATACCACAGCTATTTTCCAGCTAATTTACTGAATAAAGGCAGACAGGTTGGCAGACATTCTGGAAGTGTTAGACAATTTCCCTCTGAACTTGTTCCAGCCCATTCACGGCCAACAGATTGGAATTTCCTCCTTTTTGAGTTCTCAGGTTCAGCTGCTTAGTAAAGTAAACCGGATTTTATAGATATCTAGACAACCTTAAGATAGTTTTCATCAGCAAGAGACAGCTTTAAATCGCCAGTCTTGCCTTCACAGCAATCATTATAGGGACATTATAGAACCTGAAAGTGGGAGGCTCACTGAAACAATTATAAAACAAATGTAAAACAGTACCTTCTCCTTGAAGAAGAGATGGATCCAGCAGCTCCATCATGTACTGGATGTCCATGTCCAGCTGAGGCATGTCACATTGCGCCACCACATACGTCAACATGGGCAGGAAGTCATCAGCACCGTACATCCTCCCTGGAAGGAAGCACAAGCAAGTGTAGGTATGTGTGGTGTTTAATTTACTCTGAAACTATGTGTTATCTTGCAAAAAGACATACAGGTATATATGTCTAATTCATTTTCAAATCAAAACGTTCTCTATACCTGAGTTGTCCTGCATGATGGTGTAGATGAGCTTGCACACACGTAACAGGAGTGACACCTTTTTCTCAGGTGAGTACATCTTCCGCATACTAAGAAACTTCTGTCTAATCTTCTCAATGGCCACGGGGTCAGGTGGTATCGCACCATCCACTCCCAGCTCCTGAGGCCTCTTGGACTTAGCCAAGGCCAAATTCTCTTTCATCTGCTGCCAATCTCCACTATTCACCTATTAAGAACAAAAAAAGTCTGTGTTGCTTTCTTACTCCAGACAAGGGATGTTCGATACCGCTTTTTTCCCCCAGACCAGTACAAGTATTCTACTCTTGAGTAGTCACCAGTACCAAGCAACGATGCCACTACTACTTTTGATACATAAAATAAAATAAAAAACAATGACAGACCTATTTATGGAGTTAGAATGCAAATGCCAAAACCTCGTAAGCACAAAAAACGTGATCTACGTACACAAAACGTGATCTACGTACACAAAGAACAAAAGAATGTTTTGTGTTCGTAAAAATCAATTCTACAAATAGAGCTGCGAGCAGCTATAAAGGGCCCTCGCAACCCGGGCCACGTTGGGGTGCTTTCACATCGGGGTACTGGCATGTTGGGGTACTGTTTCATAGGAAACCGTCTAAATTGTAAATGTTTTTGCCATGCTTTGTGTTTGCAAAGTTTCATGGAAAGGCCAAAAATGATGCACAATTAACAAAATAAAATCAAAATGGATTGGCACATAGCTATAGAATACTTTTTGTAGATATTAGGGTGATAGGTATGCCTCCCAATATTCACACATCTAGCTGAATCATATAATCGGAAATACTTCAAAAAAAATGTCTAGAGGGCGCTATTGAGCCATTTATTACAAACTGCACAACAAATCTCTAAAATATTCATGTTCCAGACAGGTCTGGTGTGTGTGCAAAGTTTTGTGAGTCTTCGCCCATGTTTAGACTCTCAAAAAAAAAGTATTTTTCTTTACAAACAATGCATCGCTACAGCAAAGGCGCGCGACAAAATAAAAAATTTCAATAACTTTTCATCTTAAATATCTTAAGATGAAAAACGCCAAAGTACAATCGCAAAAGCATAAAAATGTCTAGAGGGCGCTATTGAGCCATTTATTTCAAATTGCACAAGAAATCTCTAAAATATTCATGTTTATGAAGTCATGTGTGTGCAAAGTTTCATGAGTTTTCGCACGTTTAGACAAAAAAAAAAGCAGCATTTTACTTGGCAAACAATGCATCACTATGGCAACGGCGTGCAACAAAATAAAAAACTTTCGATAACTTTGCATCTTAAACATCTTATGATGAAACACACCAAGTTTGAAGATGGTCGGATAAATTTTGTAGGAGGAGTTCGTTAAAATATAACCCCTAAAAGAGGCCACAAAAAAATGGCTACAAATCCCAACGTAAATCAAAATGGCAGACTTCCCGTTTGGTTTAGCTCATCATCCCAATTAAGAACCATTACAATTACTACTCAGTGAGTGACTATCTGCGCTGATTATAATGTTATCTGATTGTGCACGCAGAAATGCTGGTGCATCCTCTAATTTTTGTGCTGGTGAAAGCCTCGCTGTGAAATATTACTTCTAAGCGCCATAATGGGTGTTCCAACATAGCGAGGTGTATCCTTTGACATGCGCCCGGCGCATCTGACAATTTGATGGCTGAAAGTTGGTCTAAATGTATGCCTCCTCAGACCATGATTAACATTTGGCGCAAGGTTGGCAATGTTGTCTGTTGCTGCACCAGCAAAAAGTAGTGACAAAGCTCCGGACACTAACAGGTTGCTGCTTCCTTTTCCACACAGATGTCTCCATGTAAGATGTGAGTAAACCACATTTAAAGGAAAAGAGAGGAACAGAATTGATAGTCAGCTGTGTTCACACCCACAATGGTCCAAAGTCCAAACTGCCCTTTTTTTTTTTTTTTTTTTTTTTTTTGACGCGCCTGTTTGCACACACCTGCAGTTCTAACACCAGTTCAAACCTCCATCGGGTAGATTTTTACGCCGCTTGTATGCACTGGTCACAAAAACAGATTTTGTCATTTACCTGTTCTGAAATGCACATCAATAGAGACCCAAATTGAATTTATGATAGAGAAGCCTTTTGACTGTACTTACATTACCTGCAAATTCCCCCACTGTGGGACTAATAAAGGTTATCTTATCTTACGGTTTAGTTCCTGTTTGTCCTTGTCATCATACTGTGAGAGTAAATGTAAGACGATCTCACCTGGAAGTCATGTAAGGCCACGTCGATGAAAGTCTTCAGAGGCTTCAGTACACACTTGTGCATGGCTTTTTCCAGCACCTGTTCTGTTGAATATGAAGGATCAGAGAGACAAGAGTTAGTTTTTAAAAGCACACAAATTTATCAGTATACTATTGTTTGGGGTGAACGGTTGAGCAATTGGTTGTGACCAAGGCTGAGTCATTTCCTATCCGTTTTCCTATCCGATTTCCTCATGAGTGGAAGGGCAAGATATAGCACCTCAAAGAGCATTTTCTGGTACTTTTCTGACCAAAAAGAAAATAATTAAAAAGCTACCAAAACACTATTATTAGGTACATGCATATTCTTTATGTACTTTCATAGGTGTGGTCCGATTGTTGCCTGAAGGATGATTGCAGTGCTGAATGAACTAAGATGTTTGCGTCTGTGTAAGCATAATACAACAACATACGACAATATATTTGATCAGCAGCAAATTGAGCCCAATATTAATATCTGATATAACTGGATCCATAGTTTAGGCCTGACATCAGCAATGTTTTATTGTGGCTAAAACAATTTTATTAACGATACTTATTCAAGATTGTTTTGTACAAAATCTGGTTTGATTCTAAGGGTTTTTGTTATGCTTTGAACTTTTACACATTTTGTGATATCACAAATACAAACATGAACATATTTTTAGATGATTTAATGTGACAGACCAACACAAAGTAGCACATACCTAATTGTTAAAGGGATGCTTTACTTATTTAGACATTTTTGGCAGTCAAACATGAATATTTTGCCTATAATAAATTTTATATTTTCATTGTTTTTCATGTACAATTAGTACCTTTAAAAACACATTTTGAAACTTGCTGCCGACTGTAAATGACATCACAAGGGCTCAGGTAACCAATCACAGCTCAGTTTGTGAATGTCACATGACCAAACCTAGCAAACAGGTGAGCTGTGATTGGCTAACTGAGCCCTTGTGATGTCATTTTCAGTCGACAGCAAGTTGCAAAATGTGTTTTTAAAGGTACTAATTGTACGTGAAAAATAATCAAAGTATCAAATTAATTATAGACAAAATATTAACTTTGTATTGCTATAATGGGCTAAATAAGTTAAGAGTCCCTTTATAAGTGCAACAAAAACAATGTGCAGTTTTCAAAATTTGTGAAAATAAATCTCGTGTTAATAACCCCTGGGCGTTATCTTATTTTGAAATGACTTGGTCAGAACCATCAAAAAGCCCAAAACGGGTCACAATAATGCCTAACGGTTTTAAGCTGACACAAGCACTACTTATGTATACTACAAGAAAATATGACTGTCTTTGTGTGACTTCAGTATTGTGAGTGGGATGATGTTAATAAGCTGAGCTCCACTTCTGCTTTTCTTTCCACATATTCTGTGAGGTTGGCTTATGACATCAGACACTTTATGGGTTTTCTGTTTGTAAAAACAGAATGGATCGCTTCTTTTCTCAACAAAGCTTTCCTGTTATTTTTGACAATGAACAAAAGTGGAGTGAAAAGACATTCACATATTCATGCTTCATTCTTGTCACATAATGGTTGTGGCTCAAGTATGTTTAAAAAATATTTTCCAACACCAAGAACGTAGATTTAATGCCAGCCTTTTAAAACGACCCTTTGATGTTAGCAATGGGCAGAGAGCATATAATGTACCAACATGTGGAGGCTAAGAATAGAAGAAGTCACTATAGACACATATCCACTGCCCCTGTAACTCAATACTCGCACTGAAGCACATTCACACAAATAGTTTGATTCCCAGGACAAAGGCAGGCTAGGACTGTCACATTTTCATCAACAAATAATGTAAGTGATGTAATAATGTAATGTAATGTTTCACCAGTGCAAGCTGGTGGAGTTTTTATTTTTATTTTTTTTTTATACATAACATATTTAGATTACAGTAACATGTAAATAGTACACAGACTATCGTTTTCATTCTATTATTTAGTCGTAGTAGTTTTTGCACAGAGTGGCAGACAGAGGGTGACGTCATGCTTGCCCCCCGGATATGTAGTGTTGTGTTAGCGAGTGTATGACACAATTGGGATGGAAACTGAAAAAAAAAAAACAAGAGACACAAATCCGGGATTCAAGCACAGCCCAAACTCTAGCTCAGACGTCAATAAAAGGGGGGGTTGATTCAAGTGCACATTCTCGCATGCGCACTATGAACAAGTTTGACACAGAGGCTGCAGTTACACTTTCGGCCAGAGGTGGAAGTCACGAGTAAAAATGGTACACTTGACTCCACAATGCATCTTTCAGCTAACCTGAGAGCGCAGTCATGTGGCAGCGACCAGGGTAGCTGCACTTTATCACACAAGACGCCTAAGATTATGTCCATAAATCCACCATAGCTGTTCTTATCCACATGCACCAGGCATGTTATATGTTGACATGACTTCACTCAGGTGAATATGAAGACAACTAGATACATTGCTGATGCCTGACTGAGCCACATCCAATATGGCCACCACATCCTTGTGGCAAATTCACATCAAAGGCAGCAGCCACTCATACACAGACAGAGAACTGTAACTCTTTAATGTTTTGTCTGTGGTACGAGGCCCAACTCTGCGCTTTTAACAGGAGTCTATCAGCGATGTTCTGTGTGCCCAAACTGGGAAGTTTGTCATCGAGAGACACTAGGATAATAACAATTTTTACTCATCAAACGCTATGTACTATTTATCCTGCTCATCTAATCATATATTTAAAAGTATTTTAAATATAATATTTCATTTTCATTCTCCAATTTTTGTCTCTCTCAGTATGTGATTCAGCTTGGTGGTAGGCACTTGGGCCCACTATTGACGACTGCCACTGGTTTTTACTTCCTAAATTATAGGATATTAACTCACATCATAGAGAACCGATACTGAGTGACTCACCACTCACACGCTTGCATCGACAAAACATGATGCACAATCACGTCCACGTTACAACTACAAATCTTTTTTTTTCTTCTTTTTTTTCTTATTTTTTTTTATTAACCTTACAAAGCTTTCAAAGATGTCTAATAGATTAAATGAATGCCTTACCAATCACATCTTCAGGGATGAGCGACTCTATTGGAGGGTCCAGTTCAGAGCTTTGGCACAGGTAAGCTTTCATCTGCGTCATAAACTGCCTGAGCGTCTGCAGAAAATCCTCCCCTGATGTGTGGCAACCACGATTCTCCTGAACAAAGCTTATATAGTCCTGGACCAGTGAGCCAAAATACGAACTTTTATCCCTGGAAAGCTCAGCTATCTTTTTCACTGCCCGTCTTTCTGGAGTCATCAAGGAGGTGAGCATACCGCTGACCTTGCGAAAGCGTCCCTTCAAGGCCCGGGGAAGAATAAATGATCCCCCGCTTAGACTCACCCCCACCTTGCGCCTTCGAGCTTTGAAGGACGGACGGAGACGCATTTCCAAGTCGGCCTCAAGGCCCACCCCATAGTCCTCCTCCACTTCCTCTTCGCCGTCATCGTCATCCTCCTCCTCACTAGTGTCGTCGACAGTGTCTTGATGGTTAAGATGGCATGACTGGCTGGAGTCGAGGCCCAGGGAGAACCCGGGCGACTGTGAATAGTCCAAAGAATCAGAGGAAGAAGTAGACATGCTCATGTCACTGAGCCGTTGAAGTCCTCTCTCGATTTGGGTCGATGGACTCGCGGCGCTTTTCTCCAGCGGAACATCATCCGTAACGGGAGGTGGCAGCTTGACTCGAGACAAGGCTTTAGCAATGGTCTCATCATCAAGGGCGATGTGGCACTGGTGAGCCAAAATGGGCTTACTGGGTCTTGGAGGTGGTGGGATTGAAGGCACAGGGATCGGTGAACTTTTCAGTGGGCTGCTGTGTTTAGTACCCATTGTTGGTGGAGGCGGGGCCGGGCGCCTGATGGGGGCCTGTTGTTGCCTTGGGGCCACAGGAATAGCCACTGGCATGCTTTTGGGTCTGGTGGTAAGTGCTGGAGCTCCAGGTGGAGGTGGGGCCGGTCGCTTGCGCAGCATCAAGCGAGGCGGCGGCGGTCGAGGAGGGGGTTGCGATTTGCGGTTCACCTTAACCTCGTCCGGATGCCGCACCTTTGCTTGGACGCCACTTGTGGGTTTCATAGGCACGCTTCCAGCCTCATGTGAAGATGGATCTTCCTCACAGTGGCGGTGCTGCCGTGTCTGGAAAAACAGTGGGTTGACCAAGCACAGCGTAGCGTTGGAATGCCTTCTGTCACTTTGAGAGGAAGGAGGCCGGTGACGTAAAGTTGGTGGCGCGCTGTCACACTGGGGCCCAGTATGACTCTGCTGCGACCCCTCGTCCTCTTTGGTCCTGCTCGTCCGCTGGGGGCTGAGGGTCCGGCTCGAAGGGCGACAGGGAGGGAGGGAGGTCGGACGCTGGCTGCACAGGGCAGAGTCCCAAAAGCCTGGAAGAGAGACAGTAACTCAAGCTAAATCTGACCACTCAGTAAATACACTGCACACACATCACAGCAGGAATGTTAGCACTCAACCTCATTCTCTTGCCTTTCTCACCAAAGGTTGTCTTTTTAGTTTTTGAAATTATCCCCTGTTCAAATGTCTTTCCTTCGCCTTGCTGGTGGCTGAGACACAGTGAGTCAGTCCTGTCCTGTGTCTCTTTGCTATGATCCAGCTGGTGCGTCACAAAAGCCACACAGAGGGAGTCGCCAACGTTATTCAGGGAGTGGGCGGGCACTCAACAAACAACATACTGTAGTGGACACATTTCCAGTTCCTCCGTCCGTTCCCCTTTCAGCGTTGTGCCCTCTCAAATGTTTGAACTGGGCTAGAGCACATTGTCGTGTCGTAGTAGCTTCAACCTTAAATATATTCACTGAATTTTATCTTTAAGTGTCAAAACATAGTGTCATTTTCAATGACAATGTGAATAGTAATGACATTGTTTGATTCTAACTTCCTTCTATTGTTCTTTGAAGAGAGACATTCTATGGTCAATCTTTGAAAAATAACGCTTTGAACAAGGTTAAAAAGACGTGCAATAGTGCACGTGCACCAATCATAAGAGTAGCCCGTGATGACACGAACAGCAGTCTAAAAAAAGGAAAGGTTAACTGTTGCATTACTGGACAGCTGCTGTCATACGTCTGTCCCTCAATGATGCCTGTGGTATTCATATGGGTTCATGCAAGCAAGTAAAACTAAAACTACTTATATGACAGGATTTATGTAGGCTTGGATAGTCATTTGTCGAGTAAAAAAAAGAACATTTATATCCAAAAATTGTCACATTTTATTTACCTATGTACAGTACTTTCAACATGACCTCACTGTTGATGTTATGAAGACTACAAAGGCTCCAGGAATCTTTAAGTTGTTTTAACACATTAATATGTATTTCATGAGTGGTGTGCAAGTTCACAACATCAAAAAGGCCTTTTCACAATAAAAGCATTTAAAGATGGTTTAGTTTTAAGCAATAGAGGAGGCATTGATAACAGGCTACAAGCCACCTCCATTTCCTGGAATGCAAGCTCACAAAGTACAATAACTGCATTGAACGTGCTTTCAAAAAAGAGCAGCAATCTGTTTACAGTATGTAGTACCCTGTAGTACCTTGTTGTTCAGTTTATTTCCTGTGTGTCTTTCTATTTGTTGACCATCATATACAGTATTTGAATGCAAAAATATCAATATTATTGAATTAAAATGTAGCTAATTGTGATTAATTCATTGCAAAACCTCTGCTTAATTTCAGCTGGCAGTGATTGTTGTCCTATATATATATATATATATATATATATATATATATATATATATATATATATATATATACATACATATCCTGCGAATGGCTGGGTGTCCCCCGCCTACCATAGGCGCCAGCACCCCCCGCGACCGTTGTGAGGAATAAGCGGTCAAGAAAGTGGTTGGATGGATGGTTGTGTATATATATATATATATATATATATATATATATATATATATATATATATATATAAGTTTAAAAAAAATCGATTTGGCAATATATCACGATACTACAGCACGCAATTCGCGAATCGATTCAATAGGCAGCCGAATCGATTTTTTAACATCCATTTTTGATGAAAAAATATTCAACAAAACGTCTAACTTTCACACCTTAGGCATGGAAGAATGTTATATTAATGGAACATTAAGCCTTACTATTTTATTTCAATGCTGTTCTAACATGAAAAAAGGTTACAACCTGTTTGTTAAATACAGTAGCTTACAGTTATAACATTGAAGTTTGAGATCAATAAATAATAAATTTTCATACAAATCTTACAGTGTACATGTACAAGTTTACTGAATGGTATTTTATAAATTGAGTTAAAAAAAAAAATCGTAAAAAGACTTGTAAATTCATATCGGGATTAATCGGTATCGAATCGAATCGTGACCTATGAATCGTGATACGGATCGAATCGTCAGGTACTAGGCAATTTACACCCCTAATATTTACATATATATATATATATATATATATATATATATATATATATATATATATATATATATATATATATATATATATATATATATATATATATATATATTTATTTATTTATTTTTGGCTACTAGTGTGAACATATTGTGAACATATTTAATTGATTCAGTACTGTCACCTTTACATAGCAATGGGAGAGACTACCTTGTCCAAGTTGAGCCACTTCCTCCAGATCTTTTTGTGTCTTGGCAGATGCAATGGCTTCTGGGAGTTTGAGAGGGAAGGGCAACACATCCCTAAGGTACAAATTAAATAATAGCAAAAATTAATAGATGAAAAAAACTTACATGGATTATAAATGTCAACATATATCTAGTATTTATATATTTATTTTATGAATATGCAGTTTGTCAATCATTTTCCTCAGTGGTCTTTATTCCCATTGTTATGACATTGATTATCCTGTTCCATGAATTTTGAATCTGAATTTTAAATCAAGGTATAGAACATATAAAATGAATGCAAATGGAACATTTCGCATTTTATTTGAAGTGAGTCTGCGGATAACAGGCAACAGTTTACTCATTCCATGGTTCAGTTGTTACATTCCTTTGTATGACCTAGGTCAGGGATGGGCAACTTAAATGCTGGAGGGGGGCCACAATTTTTCATCAGTACTTCTGGTCACATAGGACAGAAAAACGCACACCTCTATTTTAGATACGGCAAAATACAAGCATATGTGTGAAATGCATACTCTTAATATATTTCATTTTTGATAATGCTTTTCTCAATGTGTAAAAGATTCACTATCCGAACCAAACAACAAAGGCTGGGGGCCGCCAATTGCCCATCCCTGACTTAAATTGTAATCTGCAACAAGCAGGGCAGATCAGAAGTGAATTGAGAAGACCCCTAAATTCCAATTCAATTCTTGAATTTCAATTGAGATGGCAAACCGAAAGCAGAATTGCACTTCAAATGCAAATTGCAGGAAGTGGAATTGAAATTCAAAGAAATTCATAATGCTAAATTAAAGTATATCTAAAGCACGGGTGTCAAACTCGCATGAGCTTCGGGGCCGCATGGAGGAAAATATATTACCAATTGGGCCGCATTGGTAAAATAATGGTATAAGATTACAACTTAAAAACAATTGCCGTCAATTCTTCGTATAATTTCACTATTTGTGGTCCAGCCCTGAATTACAGAGCTCAACTGTAATCATATTGTTCGAAAAAAAAACATGAATGCAAATTGAACGTGGCAACTCTTTGCCTGTATGAGTTCCGGACGTGTTAAAATTGACCTGTTTTGCATGTTGATTGTTCCCAGAATGCATTGTGTGGTGCAGTTAATAAGGATGTTAATCTTTGTCATATCTATTTGTGTTACCAGTTACCGTGTCATATTTAACACGGTTATGTCGGTCTGGTCTCTGATTTAAAAAAAAAATTAAAAAAAAAATTAAACTTGACACTTAAACTTGAAGTTGTGTGTAAAATAATGACATACATGACGATTTCCCTGTACAAGTTGCATTGCTCATCTGAGGACTGTTTGTGAAATTACAAATTTATATGTTTTGAATGATTAATTGGTCCGACATTACAATATTTTTTGACTTTACAAAATCATTTGGAAGGCCGGATTAAACCCCTAAGCGGGCCTGATCCGGCCCGCGGGCTGTATGTTTGACACCCCTGATTTAAAGTATTTTAAGCCCTTCCACAGTTAACTAGAGGCATATAATAAATCTTTCCTTTGACAGCATGGCGATATAATTTTTTAATGAAATAGTAGGTGTTTTGCTGGTTATTTTTCTAACATGAAAGTAAAACACCTGGTTCAGTAAAACCCTGCCTCTCCCCATGTGATTGCCACACCCCCGGCAAGCTGGCTGCAGCTTGCTGGTGGAGCTCTGCATTTGAGCACTTCTCTGAATGGCCACACAAGCCATCAAATCTTCAATAAACATTTGAAACAAAACAGCTCCTTGCTGCAAGAAATCGTGGAGGAGGGGAGGTGAAGGAAGAAGAGAGAGGAAAGAAGGAGAAAAAAAAACCTCAGCAGGTCACAAACCGGGGACCTGCTACTTACAGGTTAAACACGTTAACCATTACACCATTCATTCAGTTAGGCCAACTATCATTGCACTTTGGCAATGCAAATGTGAAGGATAATTTTAATTCATTTGGACAGAATGTTTACTGATAAAGGATACTTTTGTTACTATCCCATGGAGGTCTCAAAGAAAGTGGGCGCGCGTTTACTTCGCAGAGGCGGTGCAGGGGGCGTGTCCGCACCTAATGACCCCATAAAGTAAGCACCCGCTCGTTTTCTCAGGTTGGGAGGGGCTGTTGCTTGGAGAGCAAGAGCAGAATGACCTAGAATTTCTCATAGCGGGGCGAATGGAGGAAAACACCACTTCAGTGATGTTTTTGGTGAGGAATTAGCATTTTAACATAGCTAAAAGCGCCAAAAAGGTGATTTTTTTTTTTACCCCACGTTACTGTCCCTTTAACAATGACGCTTTAGAGAATAAGCCGATTTAGTAACATGAATTTCATACGAATATTGTAAGCACTTTATGTAAATAAATGAAACTTCACTTCTTACTTTAGGCTATGTACTGTATTGTGTTTATAAAGTCCTTACAATAATATGTGTATTTAATTCACTTGTGTACATAAAGTGCAGTAATTGTTTTTATTAACACTAAAAGCCTACTTAGTGTCATGGTTCGATTCTCAGCCCTGTTGTGCTCTTGTTTTTGTTTCAGTGCCAGTAACGAGGGGGGCGTTCCCCAGCCCCGCACCTGCATCGCTTTAGCAATCAAGACTTTAAAAGGACTCCGAGCAGCACTGCCAGCTGTCGGATTATTATTTGCTCACCAGTGTGTCCAAGTGTTCTCCGCGTTCTCCTGTTGATAAGTTTCGAATTTGCTGTCGTCCTAGTTTAGCTTGTATTCACGTGTGAGTATCCGCGTCGCCTTTTGTTGTATTTCCGTGTTGATTGATTCCGTGTAATATTTCGAGTAGTCCTTGCCGGTTGCAAGTGTTTTGTGTTTTTCTATTTCATGTCCTTGCCTTTTGCAAGTGTCTTTGGTTACGTTAGTGCTCCTTGCCGTTTGCAAGTGTTTTTGTTACGTTCGTGCTCCTTCCCTTTTGCAAGTGTTTTCTGTTACGTTCGTGCTCCTTGCCTTTTCAAGTGTTTTCTGTTACCTTCGTGCTCCTTGCCTTTTGCAAGTGTTTTTTGTAATTCTAGTCATCTTGCCTGCGAGCAAGCTTTTACGTCTTCGGTTTGTCAAAAATAAATCGAATTGTATTTTTCCTCTTCTGAGCCTGCGTTTCTGGGATCTGCTTTTTCATCGACTCTGTCGAGTCCTAACACTTAGATAATCCAGATCATTATAGTTGTAATAACTTTGAAATACTTTGATATGATGGTGTAGAACAGCGCTTCATTTCTTAAAATACCTTGCTTTATTTTTTAAGTCTTTAATTAAGATGGCTGCCCAAACATTTCAGACATTTTGTGTGGAGCACACTCATGAAATATACACTTTCTCACTGTTATGTGAATGAGTTTCTTTGACTTGTATTAAATTCAGTTACACTTACTGTAATTTAAATTCATTCATTGAATTGAATTCTGAAATTGTGAAATTTGCAAATCACTAGTAGCTATCTAGAAAGTAAAAATGGACAGACTAGTCCAAAAGTAGGCTATTTTTTTTTTTTATCATCCACCAGTAGCATTGTATTATATACAGTAGCACTGTATCACATAAAGACAAAAGAAGAGAAATTGTTCAGTACCTGCTTATACAGTAGAAAGCCACCAGACGGAAAAGATCTGCAAAGCTGATCCCAGATCCATCGAGAGAAAATGCTGCAAAACAAACAAACTTTGAGATATGAATTGCTTTCTTTATTGATCTTTATGTGCCCTGTTATTGGCTGGCGAGTGGCGACCAGCTTAGGGTGTAGTCTGCGTTTTGCCCAAAGCCATCCTGACTTCATGCAACACTCAACAAGTGTGCAGAAAAAATATGGTTGGAAAACAGTGTTCAGTGACTCTTTCCACTGCAGTGTGTGCAGAACATCCCACATGTAAACACCAACACTCCCTCTTCCTCGCACATGTGCAGTCATATCAAGGAAAGGTGACAACTGCTATGAGATCATCCTTTGGCATCGAGATACAACACTTCGTGACCACTTCAATGGCATCACAAGCAGCAATGCAAACTAAAAACTGATACAAGTACAGGACCATGAATATATATATAGAAATATGTATTTTCTAGGATGAAAAGAAATGTTTTGTGCTACTACTACTACTTCTAGTGTCCCCACAACATGATCATTGGATAATGACAATTTGAAAACAAAGAAATTATTCCAAAAGGTGTCATGTCTGGGTTAAGTTTGAGTTCATGACCTGTTAAGTTGGGAGGTTGAGTGTCTGTTTTGAACTGATGTAACCATGATATAACCATCAATTTCAACTGGTTTTAGGCTCAATGATGTTTGTCAAGGATCTTTTATGCTCTTTGATGTTTGTTGTGGTCGGGAACAATCTGTAATTACTGGGTTAACAACCAATCAGAGAATTCCAGGTCAGTACTAGTACTCACATGTCTAGCCACAACCAATGAGATTGACTGACTCTCTAATTGAGGGTCTGAGAATTGGGTGTGTTTTGCCGGATTATTGTCCACCTGTTCCTGTGTACAGCGTCACTGAGTTTCTGCCTCTCGATGTGATTAAATAGATGAAATCGTATTTGTGTCTGCCCCTTTGGGATCCAAACCTCTCAGCACACAACAAAAGGTCAGATCAGTTGAAAATTGAGCTGCTAATAGCACTGACTAGATTCAGACATCTAATATTCAAATTAAGACAACATTCTTGATCCCAAAATGGGGAATTTATTTGTAGCTCCCAGTCCCATATTGCACATTCCATTCAGCAAACACTTATTTTTTTAAGACAATGGATTAAAAAAAAAAAAAAAAAAAAAAAAATGATGATTAAGATCATCGTTTGTTGCAGCCCCACACATAATTAAATACAAATGCAAATATTTACAACACTTTTGTCACACTTTCTCCTTCAGTTGTGCTGCTCATTCTGATATGGATGCCTTGGCCACCTGGAGGTAGTATAAGATCACTGTAGGCACCACTGGGTAGTCACAGTTAAATGATTAAAAATCTGCTGTATAAAGTTGGTGATGTTTACCATTTAAGCATGTGCCGTGGTGCCTTCAGCTTCCAAGTGACCCAACGTCGGCCATTTTTTGTTTTGGCTTGCAAGCGCAGACGTGAGATACGACATCATACAAGCGCCGCATGGTGGCAGGTGGCTTAAATCCACAAAAAACGTCAGTTTGGCAGATGTAATTGGAATTATTCTTCAGAAGGGGTTTCAAGCTGTTTATTAAGGTAACATAAAAGAAAATGAAACATAAAAGAAATAATTACATGTGTATTTAAAGCAACCACATAGACTTTGCTTCCTTAATGCAAACATATAAGAAGGAAACTCCCAAGGATTACAGGCTGGGTTTGCTACACTTTAAACAAGTGATTCTCAACTGGTGGGTCAGGACCTAAAAGTGGGTCGCTGACCGCATTTTGGGTGGATCGTGGAACAGCTAGTAAAAAGTACATGTATTTGCATTCAGATTTTTTTCCCCCATGACAATATGGAAGTGTTCCAAGTTCCGAGATGGAATGTATTAGGTAAGTAACAGGAAGTGTTCCTCACTCGTACTCTAGTCGTTCGTTTACTCTGTAAACAAACACAGTATATCTCAGACTTTGGCTCACTGGCATAGCAAGTAATATATGCTTTTGGTGCTATCCTCAAATTAATTTGAAAGAGAATTTCAAAATTGAACATACTGTATGTATTTTTTTATTTTTAACACTATTTGTAAATAAATAAAAAAAACACATATGCTACTGTTTTAACGTCCATAAAAGTGTGTTGTGAGCTTACAAATACAAGGAGTACCAACAGTTGCGAGCCACTCTCTAAACAATGGATATCTGAACATAAACAGTGCAGCAACACATGTAGACAGACCATACAGCAAAGCTAACAGGCATATATTCTTTATCCGCTACCAAGGAAAAACTACAATTACTGCTGTACTGAGAAGCTGAGAGAGTGGAGCCTCCAGTACAGTAATGTCTCTCTTATACTGCCCCCAGGTGGCCATGGGCAGAACGTGTGACAAAAACTGATGAATTCTTATTAACTGTATTTAATTATAGTAATATTATACTATATATTATGCTATTTTTTCTCATTAAAAGCACATTACAAATTGTTTTTGGGGGGGAGGCTGGAAGGGATTAGTGGCCTTTCCATTCATTTCAATAGATAAAGATAATTTGCGATACAAATTGCAAGTTGAAAGTGTGATCAAGGAATTATTTGAACTCACATCATAATCATCACATGAATCCAAAAGGCACGAAACTTACTATACATGCTCTCCCTGACAGGGAAGTTGCTGATGGAGCTTCCTGACTGATCCCCTTTGAGCCGAACAGAGAGGACCTTCCTCTGCAGAGTGAGCGACTTCCTTACCAAGAAAACCTGAAGAAGAAGAAGACTACACAGTCTTCCAAATCTAACATAGCTCCTTTAATATTCAAGATCACAGTCCTCACCCCTGGCGGCTGTTTAAGGAGGATGTGGGTGGCCTCCTCTTCACTGACTGTTAGCAGCAGCCACACGGGGTGCGTTTGAGTCAGTCTGTCCAACACGCTCATCCTCCTCCGGAGTGAGTCATATCCATAATCCCTTTCACACCTCACGCTGGCACGTTGAGGGGGCTCCAGGTAAATTCCACTCCTGTCACCGCTCACCTCAATCTCTGGCCTGGCAAAGAAGGGACAGCAAAAAATAGTTTAGAGATTTGATCCACATAACACTTGAAAAATAAATGTTAAGATTGATCAAGGTTTCGTTAAGAAGTCAGCGTATCCATGACAACAACCATACCCTTGTCTGTCCACGGGGCCTGGGTCCACTGTGGGAGAAGTGTGAACCATCTCCTTCTTTAACTCCCCAATCTCCAGCGCAAATGCATCAATCAGCTGCAAGAATAAAGAAGGAGAACATTTGACAGATGAGTGGAAGGAGGAGTGGCAACACAAGTCAACCAAGCCAAGAGAATCGCTCAAACAAGATGAAGACATTGAGACTGATCATACTTAGAGCAAGGGGAAGGGTTGGTCAGCCTTCCTGTGTGTGTGCGTGTGACTGGATGTGCGCGTGTGCGTGTATGTGTGTCTAATTTCCGACAGGCAGGAAACTAAACACAAAGCATTGGCGCACACCTACATCCAAAGTGTGAGAAAACATCTCTTGTTTTGCGCTCAGTTCTTGGACTGCTTCGATGATTTTTTATTTATTTTTTTTTTGTTTTGTTTCTCACATGTCCCTGCCTATAGCATTCTACACTGTATCTTGTTCAGCAGCATTCATTCTTGTTCTTATCTTGTGGTATTGGTTCACAGTCGCTTGTATTTTTCCAGTTAGCTTGTCTTGTCTTGTTCAGTTTGTATCAGGCTTGCATATGCCAGTCAGTCATTTCCATTTTATCGTCTCTAGTTCAAACATGTTTGCATACCCACATTAAATTCTCCAATTCTTTTTTTTTTTTTGTCTGCCTACCTCTTTTGCAGTGTTAGGAAGTAACATTGTGGGAAAAAATTACAGGTGATGTTGCAGTATTAAAGATATATCTCATTTTTACACTTCAAGCAATAATGCCATGGGATGTGACGGTAAAAAAACACCTTTTTAGTTTATCTGGCTGGCATTCTGAGAAGTTAAACATTGCCCTCTGCTGTCAAGTTTGGTTCAGTCCAAAATGATGTCCACGCTTTCGCCGGGCAAGCAAGAATTAGCTGGAGCGGCTAGCAAGAATGGCTAGCGGGAGCAAAGCAGAGGGAAGCAAGTGGTGGGACCACGAAACAAAGGGCCTCAAGCTGAGGCCCACTTGTCGTCGCTGAGGGCCACAAGCGGTGAACATTGGGTCCAATACTCAAGCTGTAAGCACCACCAGTGGCTAACTACGGGTGCAAAGTTCTTCTCCTCCAGGTATCTGTAGCAGAAAGTTGGTGGCGGAACATGTTAGCGGCGACCTATGTAATGTAGTTAGTGATTAGCAATGATTAAATAAAAAATTAAAAAAAAAGCACATTGATGTGATAGAACACTTTTTCTGCTTATTATTGAAATTAATAATGTTTTTTTTAATGAATGAATTATTAGTTCACCACTAGATGGCGCTAAATATTACACACTGTATCTTTAACGTTCGACCTGGAATTTGACTTCAGGCTCCCGTGTCTAAAGTCAGTGGTGCCACTCAGCCGCCTGAAGTTAGCAATAACATGTCAGCGTGATAACACTTCCGGGTAGCGGTCCAAGCATTGAGCGAAGAGGGTTGCAATTATGAGACATGATGATGCAGCCCTTGATTGACTGCGATCTAGGGTTCTTAAAAGGTGGGAAAAACAGGGACAGCGTGACAGCATTGACAAAGAAAAAGCTCAAATAGAGAGCATTAACCACAATGGCAGCAGATTCAGTAAGGCAAGATGTGTCCCCATTCAAAGCCTTATTTGGGAAAATGGTTTGACGTTGGCTGCAAAATGATTTGCAGCAAAATGCCTTTTGTCTTGTGCTAGCCAAAAAAAAAAAAAAACTTTCTGCTTTCAAGCTGACACAGAATCGGACTTTTGCCACACTTAAGTGTGTACTGTACAGCACTAATAAGTACAGAAATATTGCATGAAATACAAAAAGCATCTCATGTTTTCATAGTTTTTCGATACAGTATTTAGTATTCTCGTGACTCTATGATGGTACTTAAAATACTCTAAATGCTGTATGAATAAAACAATTGATTGGTCTAGTTTTCCATTTAGCACATGTACTATCATTTTGGTGTTTGTGATGTAACTGAACAATTGAGGGAATGTGAACTGTTTTTAAAGTACATGACCCATTTTGACCAATAGAGTGCAGTATTCTCCAGTACATTTCTCTAACATCCGGGCAGCAGGTCTTCAGCAGAGGCTTGCCGAACCTCCCTTGCTGGTCCCCGCCCTGTTCATTCCACGCACCCTCCCCCATGGTTTGTCAGGTCAAAAACCGCTGCCCTCCCCCAAAGGTTTGTGAATCAGGTCAAACACACATAAGCCCCTGTACATGGTGCAATGCAAAACAATATGATGTCCATTTTGTTGAGTAAAAAATAAGAACCATTTGACTACTATTTGAATTCTGAATTTTGTTCAAGGCTATAGGAACCACACAATGCACTTTGGGGGTGCTCGGTTTATGACAGAGTTTCTACATTGTTGCAGGACCCCAAATGTTGTGCTTAAGCCGGAACACACCATGGTCTATCACCATATGCTAACAAGCAAAAATAATGAAACCTTTCTAAGGCCGAAAGTAATCATGCCATTATGTGCTTTCATTTCGTAATTTTCAAGGGGAGAGCTTCATTAAGTTGACTTCAGTACATCTCAAAGAATTTAGTCTTAACAGACTTTTCTGTGAACCAATTAGAAAAAATTCTTACTATCAAAATGATGAATCAGGCTCAAAGTTGGTTTAGCGCCAAGAATCCTGAAATGTTTTCTTGGAATATATCAATGATGTAAAATTGTTGCTTCCTCACAGTTTACTATGAAATTGAGGAAGGCCAGATGCCAACCCATCAAGGGTGAAATTAAATAACCAAGTAAATCTTTTGTTTTAACAACCATCTCTCCATCGTGTTTTCCCGCCCATGATTTGGCATCTAATACATTCTGAGGGGTGGGAGAAAAATCGATATCACAATATATTGTTGCGCTCTCTGTTGCAATAAATTATCGATACACTGACGGTAGATATCGATGTAATGTATCCAGTTGTGAAGTGTTATGGTATAAATGTTTATGCACTTTAATTTGTCTCACTTTATAATGTTTACAGTTAAAAGACTAAGAGGCAGTGAGGCACTATGCAGAATTTTGTACATTGTACATAGTTTTGGCATTGAATAAATGCATAATTAGACATTTTCCTTTTTATGGGCATTTGTTGGCTTTTTCAGTCACATATCGTGACATATTGCTAAAATATTTTTGACAATATATAAAAAAATCGTACATATCGTGTATCGTGATATTATCGATATTGTGAGCCAAATATCGTCACAGTATCAAATCGTGGTTTACCCGTATCGTCCCACCCCTAGAGAATACATTTATTAGTTTTACTACATTTTCAATGTAGGGAAGGGGTGGCCAAGTTCGGTCCTCGAAAGCCCCTATCCAGTCTGTTTTCCATGTTTCTCTCCACTAACGCACCTGATTCATGATCAGGATCGTTATCAGGCTTCTGTAAAGCTTGCTGATTAGCTGATCAATAGATTCAGCTGCGCTGAAGGTGTTGTGTGCTGAGAGGTTTGGATCCCAAAGGCGCAGACACCACTAAGATTTGATCTATTTATTCACATCGAGAGGCACAGAAACTCAGAGACGCTGTACACAGGAACAGGTGGACAATAATCCGGCAACCAGACAGCTTATAAAGACAGTAAATCCATCTCATTGGTTGTGGCTAGATATGTGGGCACCAGTACTGACATGGAATCATCGGCTTGGCTGTTGACTGGTTTCTAACCAAATAGAGAAATTAAAGAGTCTTGATATCATCTAGTTACAAATAAAACTAATAGAACCAAACATTAGACTTTAGCCTCAAACAAATCATCAGTTCACATAAAGTCAACTATCAGACATTTGCCGCAAACAAAACACAGTCATGATAGTGGAACCCAGGCGTGACCCCAGACATGAGACAAGACCCAAACATTACTCCTGCATGACTCCAGTCATGACAGAAGGAGGGCGACATGGAAAACAGGCTGGATAGGGGCTCTCGAGGACTGAACTTGGCCACCCCTGGTAGGGTGAGTCTTCTGACTTGGAATGTGACATGTTCAACAGCTCTAAATGATCTTAAATCATTCTCAGGCTTACCTTGAAGAAGCTGCCACTTCGTATCATGGGCCCATCTTGAGGATTGTCGCTTGACGTTTTAGAGTCCATTTTGCCTTCCTTTTGATGTGGATAGAGTCTTCTTTATGGCTGTTTGTTTACATCTGCATCAAAAAGCAGGCCGGAGCTCTGTGGGTCAAACACATAAATCAGGAAAGAGGATTCTAATTTTTCCACTTTTCAAGAGTCAGTCTGAGTTTGCCTTTTTCCTAACCTCCCTGTAATTATTCCCCTCATTCTTCTTTCACTGTCGGGCCTCCACCCTTTCTGACATTCCAAATTCACTACTTCTTAGTCAAGTTTTATTCTGCTCACTTAATGGTTACATTTTTCAGGCTTCAAACTTAGTTTGTGTATATTGCTGAACATTTGTAATTGAGTTTCCACTTTAGAGTCCACCACATCCTGCACAGCTGTTTGTTTGTTTTTTTCCCCCAGCAAGTCTCCCCCCCTGAATTTGTTCAGAGTATGGCTTAGTAACACTCTTCTTGTCAGTCTTCTTTTTTATATATATATATATATATCAGTGGTCAGTGCAACGTCCAAGTGCAGCGCAGCCGGGTCAATGAGTTGTGAAATCAAAAACACTGACTAACTATGTCCAGCAGATGGCAGCATTGTATCTCTTGTCAATGGGCTGTCGGTGTATGGAATTTCTCAACTCACCTCAAGTTTATTAAACCTCGCAGCGGGAGCTGCTCGGGCCCTAACTAGAGCTGCGAATTACAATGAAACATGACGCAATCTGATGAAATAGAACGTTTTCAAGGCTGACGTGAATGATCAAAGCCTTTGTAACATTAAACCTAATTTGACGGAGCGTCACTAAACAAAACATATTAGTATCAAAGTCGCTATTGTGGAGAAAATGTATCTTTTGCTTTCAATTTTGGCTGAATGTCATTCAAATGACCTATTTTCAAATGGTGATTACTAAAGAACAGAATAAGGAAGAAACACACTTTTTTTTCTAATGAAAGATTGGAATGCGATCTTTCATGTGTGTTGTTGTGTATGTGACACAATATTCTGTTTGCTTCGAAAAATGAGATAGAATGCTCGAAATCCGCTGGCATTGGGGGTTGTTTTTTGATAACGTGTGGCAGTAAAAGAGTTAAGCCATCCCTTCACCTCTTTTCTGCCTCACCCCACCTTTTTGTCTCTAGCCAGGCTGAAATCATTAGGTCAGTCCTTCCCTTACTAGCCGAGACAATCTCTGCAAAACAGATATACACGTGACTCACACAGGAAGAGCACACCCCCACCATTCCAGGCTGAAGGGAAGGCAGAAAGGAAGGAATGTATATGTCTTAGTTCACTAACGTGAAACAGGAATTTAGCAACATATCGTTGGAGTAACAAGACAAATAACATAAGTAGCCATAACTGAGTGACTATGCTGTATGTTTTCTCATAAGATTTGGCACAAAAACAAGTATTTTGTTTTGTTTCCTGGCCACAGCTTCCCCAATATAAAGCTTGATTTCTCCGTCGTTATCCTCATTCTGCTCTCATTGAAACCTTTGGCTTCAAGCTATTTAAAAAAAACAAACTAACTAAGAATTGGGAAAGATTCAATCCCGCAGAGGAATGTCCTGTAGGGCAGTTGTTTGTCTTTGTCTTACTTTGTGGGTTCCAATAAAAACAAACAGATACTGCAGATGCTAGATACGGGAAAGCACACATTTTAAGTGACGTCCTAATAACACACATTTTCTCTCTGACTGTCCGCATGCATTGTTAACAGCTGGCACAGCTGACATGATATTGAAGTTTTTAGACTGTAAATTATTCCACCTGATTAATAAACAACATTACTTGTTGAGTAGTAATATGTTCCATTTTTTGATGGTAATTGCTTCATGACATAATTAATCCACAATTAAGATGACACAAATGACCAAATTATTAAGTCATTGTTTACTCTGCCCATCCCTACTTCTTCGGCTTACCCAGAAAATCTGAATTAACATTAAGTGATCAACACAGCTATAAGAAACACATATGCTGGTTTTGTAAAGCTATATACAATACAAATTAAAAGTCTACACACCCCTGGCCAAACGGCAGACAGATTAGAATAAATAAATAAATAAATAATAATAAATAAAAAAAAACTTTTCCACAATTAATAAAACCTAAAACCTGTACAACTTAAAAAGAGAAGAAAAATGGCTGCATGTGTTCAGTTTTTTTTAGTTTTGCTTCATCTCTCAAGAAGATGCAATGTTTTAATGTTTCTATTGACAATTAAGGTAAAGGTCACATTAAAGCTACTATATGGAGGATTTCCCCCAAAAATATCTTAATAATAGCCTTTTTATTTGACCATTTATGACTGAAACATATTCTATTTAGTAGATCAACATCTTAGCTGTTCACAATGGGTACTCCTACAAGCCTCTGGCCAATAATATTTCGGAAGCGTCCGGTCCGAATCCTTCGAATTTCCCACCCTCTGTCTGCGGGATGTGACGTCATGCGCGTCCTCGTCAGTTGTTTCCTGTCGCGCGAAGACGGAACAAGTACAGATTTTCGCTGCCCCAGACACCCGCTGTTAAACCGCGGAAGGCTGTTTAAAAAAAAAAAATTAAAACAATGTCAAGTGCCACAAGAAAAAAAATAATAATCAAAACTTGATAGTGACCGACGCCGGGCAAGAACGAGAGTGAACATTGGTTTGACATTTCAGCAGTGGAGAGCGTTGAGATCGGACTTGGATTAGAAAAGTGATTCACAGCTGGCTTTCTACTCCAAAAGGTAAGAAGCGAGTATCTTGACATTCAGAAAAAAATGTGTTGTTTTCCAATAGCAGTAACCTCAAGATCGATCACTTCTCGGTCGTAACTATTGGGGTGAAAGTGAGGTGGACGGCAACATTTAGCGTGAAAGGGGCGGCAAAGTTGAATGTAATAGAACAGAATGACTTTATGAAGAACAGACGTTCCATTCCGCGGCGTTTCAATCAGGCTAAATGTCGCCTTATTTTCCTCTGTGAAAACAGCCTATTGTAGCTACATTATGCTAACGGAATGTGAACGGTACTACTGAATGGCGATAACATTCACGGCCATATCACACTAAGTAGTGAATGGGTCGATATGTTTTTCACAATCGTCAATTTCCATAAATGACAGCCCACCTTTCGGCTCATGCACAATGACGCTAGCCTGGGGACGACATACACTAATAATGACTAGAATCAGGTTGACGTCCGTCGAGCGGGGTGACTACAATATGTAACTGCATATTAACATCGGAATGAGGTCCAATTAATTGACGTAATTTGCACATCGTTTTGGAGTACAGAACAGGACTGGACTTCGACCGACTAATGCAATATGATCTGCACGTCCCGTGGACATCAATTGTTTAGTGGGGATCGAGAGTCTCATTCCGTGAAGTGGCCAGCTTTGTATAACATTATAAAACTTCTTACCTCTGAAAACAGTTTAATTGGATATGAAGAGCCAGTCTTCAGTATTGAGGTCGTGCACGTACGAGTGCGCGCAGCGTGTACGAGCGTGCAGTTTGTTTTCGGCCACAGGTGGCAGTAGCGATTTGAAATTTTTAATCTTCCATATAGCTGCTTTAATGGTTGGCAAATTAAATGGCTTAGCTTGATTTCTTTTTCTTTTCTTTTTTTTTTTTGTTCTTTTTTGTTTTTTTGGCTTAGCTTGATTTCATTACTTTAGATCACACACACACAAAAAAAGAGGTGTTTATACATCATAAATCCACAGTATAGTGTAGTCTAAAAGCAAAGTTAATTGTTGCTTGAACACATACAGGACTGTCTCAGAAAATTTGAATATTGTGATAAAGTCCATTATTTTCTGTAATGCAATTAAAGTGATACTTTACTTATTTAGCCATTTTGACAGTCAAACATTAATATTTTGCCTATAATAAATGTGATATTTTCATTATTTTTCATGTACAATTAGTACCTTTAAAAACGCATTTTGCAACTTGCTGTCGACTGAAAATGACATCACAAGGGCTCAGGTAACCAATCACAGCTCAGCTTGTGAATGTCACATGACCAAACCGAGAAAACAGGTGAGCTGTGATTGGTTACCTGAGCTCTTGTGATGTCATTTTCAGTCGACAGCAAATTGTAAAATGTATTTTTAAAGGTACTAATTGTATGTGAAAAATAATGAAAGTATTACACAAAATATTAACTTTTTATTGCTATAATGGACTATATAAGTGAAGTATCCCTTTAAATAAGCAAAAATGCCATACATTCTGGATTCATTACAAATCAACTGAAATATTGCAAGCCTTTTATTGTTTTAATATTGCTGATTATGTTGTTTTTTTTTTACTTGGACTGAGGAAATATTCTAATATTTTGAGATAGGATATTTGAGTTTTCTTAAGATGTAAGCCAAAATCAGCAATATTAAAATAATAAAAGGCTTGCAATATTTCAGTTGATTTGTAATGAATCCAGAATGTATGGCATTTTTGCTTATTTAATTGCACTACAGAAAATAATGGGCTTTATCACAATGTTCTAATTTTCTGAGACAGTCCTGTAAAGTGACTCACTCCTTTTTAGAAAAAAAAAACACTTTATTGTGCTTTGCTATAAACACACAGCAAGCAGGACCTCACTAAGAGTATGCTATCTTTAATTTTAAGTGCACACCAATTTTCTTTCAGAGTAGTTGATGATAGATTTTTGCAAGCTTTAGTATTTCAAGACAGAATGGCTGTATGGTTTAGTAATTGTGTCTGTGCACCAACATGGGAGAAGAGGCCTTTAAAGCAACATCAAGTTTGGCGAAGCACATCTGCACAAATGGTAAAGTAATCCTGGCTCCAGCACCGCTGTGTGCGACCACAGAGCAGAATCTGGGTCAGTGGTTCTGCCTGATTTCAGCGCAACAGACTGGCCCATGTTGTTTTGGTTAGGCAGGAAACTGTTTTTGGGGGGGAATGCGGAGGAATTTGACTGCTTTCTTCATGTTTTCAACATGTTAGCATTCCAGTGATCTTCTCCATGAAATGTTCATGGGTCCTTCGAAATAAATTGGCTGCATTCATGCCTTATCAACAACTTCAAGGTACTCTAAGTGCTTACACTCTTGTCCAACTGATCACAGAAGTGGAGATTAAAAATGCAACCTTCCATTGTAAGACGATCACCCGAACCTAAACTTAAAGTAAAATGCTTAAAGCAATGCATCTGGCTTGTCAAATGTTTTTTTTTTTTTTTGGCAATGTTTTATGATCAGGAACTACAAATTCACAATTAGAAGAATAGAAAATTTCCATTAATTTTATGCAATTTTATGGGAAATGCAAAGGTATTCTTTAAAATTATGTATATTTTATGGGTAAATTATATGTATCAAAAGTACTAGAGGTATTGGTACTTGGCATCTGTATCGGTGACGCAAGAATTAAGTACTCATACTGGTGTCAGTCTGACAAAAAAACAAAAAAAACAGTAGTATCGAACATCCATATTAATAATTATCAATTTCAATATAGCATGCCAGCAATCATCCATGTATACATTTGACTTTACATAAATAATAAATGCAGTAATAATGCTTCTTTTCGTTAACTTACTTGAACAGGCTTAAATTTCTTGACTTGACTGTGAAACCTTTTTCCAGTAGGGATGTAACAATAACAGCAATATCGTGATATCGCAATATTAAACTGACACAATATCGTCGGCGGCGTCATGTCACGATATTAAAGGAAGCACATCTGTTAAAAAAAAAAAAAAAAACTCAGGTTGATTTCAATTTGCGCAGTTCTAGTGGCTAGGTTTTTTTTTTGGTGCAATTTAACTTTCATAAGGGATGTTTTGGCCCTTCTATGTTTCAAATCCACGCTAATGGTCATTTGAAGCGGAATGAACGTAATATGCTTGTGAGCCGAGTCAATAAGTGGAGGAACTCAATGTCTGCGTGCATTAGCAAGTAAGTGCCTCAATATTAAATATTATGAGAGTTTGTAGGTTGTTTATATGTGTTGCTGTTGTGTACAAAAGCAACACATATAAACAACAATATTGTGTTTTGTTTTTCTTTTCTTTTTTTTAGTATGAGCTATATTGTTGTGACTTTTTTTTTTTTTTTTTTTTAAATATCGCCAACCTCCCCACAATATCATGATAATTATCGTATCATGATGTTTGGATATCATTACATCCCTATTTTCCACTAGACTATTATTGACAATATTGCAGTTAGTCCATAGGCTATAGAAAATGGATGGATGGATGGATGGATGGATGGATGGATGGATGGATGGATGGATGGATGGATGGATGGATGGATGGATGGATGGATATCAAGCATTTCAAATGAAGGTCAATAAAATCTCATAAAAATGAGGATAATGTCAACATTAAACCCCACCATGTTTTGTTGACGTCTCTGTGTGTAATTTGAATCATTTGAAGTTGGGCCTGATTTGCATGACAAGCACATTCACAGCCTGCACTGAATCAGGGCAGGGGCAACATGTTGCCCGTGTCTGATCTATGAACAAATGAAGAATATCAAGTTAGTTAGCAGTATCAACTGAAAAGTTTCGGAAGGTCAAAGCAGAAAAAAGCCTCAGCGAATTGAGACAGAAACTTGTCAACTTGAGCACCAATTTATGGTTCTGGACTTAAAAATGACGTTTGCTTCAAAGCATCTGACATCATAAGGTGAGTTTGCACATATTCATTTAGTAAGCTAATTGTATGTGTTGTATGGCTTGAAAAACAGTTTGGGAAGAGGATATAACAGGCTTTTGTCTTTGTAATGTTAAAAGAATGTTTGCATGGTTGTTGGTGTCGTGTGACCTGCACAGCTGTCAACACTGAACACCAGCCAGCATGGTACTGATGACCATACCAATTTCATCAATGACAATGTAACAAATCACATTTTTTTTATTTTTAAGACAGTAAATTAGCAATTGGAGATCATATTGGGGTGGTGTTGTATGAATAAGACTTAACAAAGGAGAGCAAGGCTTGTACATTCATATTGAACAAAACGATGAATGGAAACGCATATTTTAAAATGTTATTTTCTGAAAATTTGTCAATATGGAGGTGGAGGAAATGTCCCTGGCAGTGACATTTAAAAAATATGAGTTAATACTATCAGCATAGCACATGACTTTGGTGTCCAATTCTGTCGCTGATGTATACACCAAGATATGGCGGAATATAGATTCCAGGGGCAATTATTGATATACAGATTGCGCCTAAACTGAGGGATAGCATTAACATGAATGCCGATTTCATTTTCCTGAGAAAATACATATTAAGTTAAGATACATAAGATGGGCATGCAACTGGGTGGTAATGCATGGGGTTATATATCCATCCATCCATCCATCCATCCATCCATTTTCTTGACCGCTTATTCCTCACAAGGGTCGCGGGGGGTGCTGGAGCCTATCTCAGTTGGCTTTGGGCAGTAGGCGGGGTACACCCTGGACTGGGCGCCAGCCAATCGCAGGGGGTTACATGTTAAAAATAAATAAATAAAAATCACTTCAATGCTGAAAATTGAATACGTTATTTTCCAAGACCCCTGTCAGTGATGGGCCCTTAAAAATCATCATGTTTCCCGCACCCCTGTGCATATGATCTCCATACAGCTGCTGCTGCTGCTTGGTGGGCAACATGCTTGAGGTGAGGACCTGGCATTGTAAATATGTTACTGTATTGGGAAAGTAGGTAATTAATAAATAAATAAATAAATAAACCTTGACAGATTTCAAGAGGCTTCAATGAGACTACTACTGATTTACAAAAACAAGGGACATTCTCAGAAAGTTCAGGCAGGCAGGTTCAGACTAGTTTTAAATGCTTTGTTAAAAATCTCATGGAGTTGCGTGGGACACGTCATACCCACAAAAACGCAACACTATATTTGATTGAAATACTGTACTAAACACTGTGTTGCCCATTAAACTGTACACTGTGCGACGAAAATTAAAGAACATGCATAATGGTCCACTGTATTTAATATAAACAGACATTTCCGAGTGACTTGTGCATATTCATGGCAAAATTGGAATGCCAAAATCCAGTGCTAGGGATGTCTCAGTTTAACATCAACATCAGAAAAACGGAACTTTTGAGCTTCATCCTATAAATGCTGCACAATAAATGTCCAATATACCACCGGCCTTTGTTGTGTTTAATCAAAATGTTACTCACCTGAAAGCGTCCTCAAGCGTCCATTTCCCCCCACATTCGTCTGCCAGTGCAGTATTTGTCTTCTTTCATGCAAGGGACGCCGAACGTCTGCGAACTTCACCAGAACTGTTTACACAAGCGCACGCACGCATTCTTGCATACTTTCCAGTAGACGTCTTCATTTTGTCTGTCGACAATAGAAACAGAAAGTGTTGTGTTGTGTGCCGTGAAGATTCACGGTTGTGATGTTTCACACGTTACTTGAAGACAAAGAAAATGTGATGTTTTTGTGGCGCATCACCTTTCACTTTTCTTCCTCCATTTTTTCAGATCCACGTTTTGTACTACCCTCTAGTGGTTGAGAAACGGTACAAACAAAATAAAGATATTTTGATATTATGATGTAATGTATTACTAGCTGTATTTGGATTTGACATCAAAAGATGAATATAAGACAAAAGATCAACAATTCAGCTTTTATTTTCAGGTATTTAGGTGAGAACGGGGTAAGATTAATTGTCCCTTAAGAAAAATACAAATTTTCTTTAAAAATATAATTTAAATATCGTGATATGTACAGACAGATTAATTCAATCACACGATACTAAAACTTTGCTTTTATAGAGCAAAATTTAAAATATTTTAAAAGGGGTAGAATTGAATTCAACTGAACTTTGAACTTTCTGGACTCTTGATCCAATATAAACAAACACGAAACAGAGACACACAATAAAACAATTGACAATCTGACAAATCATTTTTGATCCATGCAAATTTTGCATTTATGCATTCTGTAATTTTGAACATTATTATTATTATTATTATTATTATTATTAGTATTATTATTATTTTAACTTTGACATGTTTCAACTGAAACACAAATGTGACATAGCATGCACAAAAATAAACGATTAATGACATGCAAATCACATTCGCAAAGATGTGTTAAAAAGATGTGTAGAAATTATTTTATTTCAAATCACATAAATAGATAATCAGATAAAATATGCATAACGACATGGCCCTGGTGGCCCACATCACTGACACTCAATCTATGCTATTGTACTACCAAGAAGTTTTTACCTGAGTCCACACTTTTGCACAGAGCTCATTGGAGCTGAATATCATTTCCAAAGGGACAAATACCTCGCTTGTGGTACAACCACTTACCATCCACGGTCAGCAGATGGCGCAGGTGGACAATTTTAAATACTTGAGGCTCGAGATAGACAACTGTTTTGTCTTATGGACTGCCGAAGATGCTCAGGTCGTTTAATGTCAGCAATCACCTTTAACTTGTGTTTACATTTCACTCATTGAATCTATCATTAGTTATTTCGTCTTGGTTCAATTTTCTCAATGTCAAACATAAAACAAAACTTTCCCAAATACTTAATCAGGCCAGCAAAATAACCACACACCACAGACACCTCTTTCAGAATTATGCAAACGCTCCGTGATGAGGAATGCCACCCTCATCGCTGAGGAATGCTTCTCATTCCCTGCACCACTTGTTTACTTTGCTGCCATCAGACAAAAGTTACAGAACACCACTGGCCGGCCAAAAGGAATATATCCCAGAAATCATTCATCCCTAGCTTTTCTAAATGGCATCAAGTAGCACTGTGGAATTATGGAATCTGTGATTGGCTGGCAACCAGTCCAGGGTGTATGGCCGTCTGGGATAGGCTCCAGCACCCCCGTGACCCTTGTGAGGATTAAACGGTTAAGAAGATGGATGGATAATTCTGTAACGTGAGCGAGTATTGGATGTTGATCTGAAAGCTGTGTTTAAAGATGAATTTCTTTTTATCTCGAAAGAAACAAATACAATTCTATTCTAAACAACTGATAGTATGAAACACAAACACATCTTACATGTGGGGAGTGTTTCACATTTTGCAGGGGTACAAAAAAAAAAAAAAAAAAGGTATTTGGCATTGGCATTTTCTTGTTCAAACTAAGTCACCACACTCCACAAGACTCTCATTAATACTGTATCCTGTGCAGCACTCCTGGTAACCCGGCCAGCACTCCTGGTAACCCGGCCATTCAACTCAATGGGGAATTCGCACTCCTGGTAACCCGGCCTGCACTCCTGGTAACTCGGCCAGCACTCCTGGTAACCCGGCCAGCACTCCTGGTAACCCGGCCTGCACTCCTGGTAACTCGGCCAGCACTCCTGGTAACCCGGCCAGCACTCCTGGTAACCCGGCCTGCACTCCTGGTAACCCGGCCAGCACTCCTGGTAACCCGGCCATTCAACTCAATGGGGAATTCGCACTCCTGGTAACCCGGCCTGCACTCCTGGTAACCCGGCCTGCACTCCTGGTAACTCGGCCAGCACTCCTGGTAACCCGGCCAGCACTCCTGGTAACCCGGCCTGCACTCCTGGTAACCCGGCCAGCACTCCTGGTAACCCGGCCATTCAACTCAATGGGGAATTCGCACTCCTGGTAACCCGGCCTGCACTCCTGGTAACCCGGCTAGCACTCCTGGTAACCCGGCCATTCAACTCAATGGGGAATTCGCACTCCTGGTAACTCGGCCAGCACTCCTGGTAACCCGGCTAGCACTCCTGGTAACCCGGCCATTCAACTCAATGGGGAATTCGCACTCCTGGTAACCCGGCCAGCACTCCTGGTAACCAGGCCAGCACTCCTGGTAACCCGGCCATTCAACTCAATGGGGAATTCGCACTCCTGGTAACCCGGCCATTCAACTCAATGGGGAATTCGCACTCCTGGTAACCCGGCCAGCACTCCTGGTAATCCAGCCAGCACTCCTGGTAACCTGGCCAGCACTCCTGGTAACCCGGCCATTCAACTCAATGGGGAATTCGCACTCCTGGTAACTCGGCCAGCACTCCTGGTAACCCGGCTAGCACTCCTGGTAACCCGGCCATTCAACTCAATGGGGAATTCGCACTCCTGGTAACCCGGCCAGCACTCCTGGTAACCAGGCCAGCACTCCTGGTAACCCGGCCATTCAACTCAATGGGGAATTCGCACTCCTGGTAACCCGGCCATTCAACTCAATGGGGAATTCGCACTCCTGGTAACCCGGCCAGCACTCCTGGTAATCCAGCCAGCACTCCTGGTAACCTGGCCTGCACTCCTGGTAACCCGGCCATTCAACTCAATGGGGAATTCGCACTCCTGGTAACCCGGCCTGCACTCCTGGTAACTCGGCCAGCACTCCTGGTAACCCGGCCAGCACTCCTGGTAACCCGGCCTGCACTCCTGGTAACCCGGCCTGCACTCCTGGTAACCCGGCCATTCAACTCAATGGGGAATTCGCACTCCTGGTAACCCGGCCTGCACTCCTGGTAACCCGGCCATTCAACTCAATGGGGAATTCACACTCCTGGTAACCCGGCCAGCATGTTTTGCCTCTTCAATTTGTTTATTTTGTACAGACAGGGTGTAACATAGTTACAGTAGTGTTGTTTCTAGACTATTAAAAACAAATTAAAGGCAATCTAGACTTGACAATGTTTATTTTTAAAAAGTATTTGGTCTTTTCTGGATTTCAATTAACATAAATGGGCTACTTTTTTTATTTATAATAAATAAAATCATCTTTCTAATCGGGCGGCACGGTAGTCGAGTGGTTAGCACGTCCGCTTCCCAGTTCTGAGGTCTCCGGTTCGAGTCCAGGCTCGGACCCTCCTGGGTGGAGTTTGCATGTTCTCCCTGTGCCCGCGTGGGTCTTCTCCGGGTACTCCGGTCTCCTCCCACATTCCAAAGACATGCATGGCAGGTTAATTGGGCGCTCCGAATTGTCCCTAGGTGTGCGTGTGAGTGTGTATGGTTGTTCGTCTCTGTGTGCCCTGCGATTGGTTGGCAACCAGTCCAGGGTGTCCCCCGCCTACTGCCCAGAGCCAGCTGAGATAGGCGCCAGCAGCCCCCGCGACCCTTGTGAGGAATAAGCGGTCAAGAAAATGGATGGATGGATCTTTCTAATCCGCCTTTCTAGACTTCACGTCATATTAATACATTTTTTAAAGTAAAATATAAAATAAAGCATGTCATTTCTACCTCACATATTCAACTATTAATGTTGTAAAAAGTTAAAGGCAGGGTCTTTGGTTTTCACTCAGGAAAACTTCTCAATCTACGCCTCTGGGCTTCTGTTAATGTGTGGTGGTGATTTTTACCTCTACCCCCACCCACCCAAGCTTGTATTTTGCCATTTTGTGTTTGTTTTGTCAACAGCTGGACGTTTCTGTGGACAGACAATTGTTTACCCGGGCCACAGGTGGAGGAGTGGAACCGTCACTTGCCTTTGGTGCCGGTTGGCGTGGGCTCGATCCTCTGCCTGGGAGAGGCCCATGTGTGGCTTGCATGAAGTAAGCCTTGTGTGTGTGTGTGCGTGTGTGCGTGTGTGCGTGTGCGTGTGTGTGTGTGTGGGGGTGTGTGTGTGTGTGTGTGTGTGTGTGTGTGTGTGTGTGTGTGTGTGTGTGTGTGTGAGTGGATAAAAAAAAAAAAAAGACAGTTGTTTACCCCTCCAGCCAATCGCAGAGCGGGGTGTGGCGGGGGCATGGAGGCAGATGGGGCCGGGCGACTTTGTCGGCTGCATGACGCCACAACTTGACAGCACGCACATTTTTTGTTTTGTTTTTTGTTTTCACTCACTCACACAAGCTTACTTCATGTAAGTCACATGGTCTCCCAGGCTTGTGAGAGTGAGTGAGTGAGTGAGTGAGTGAGTGAAAAAAAACAAACCAAAACCGTCAAGTTGCAGCGGGAGTGACGTCATGCAGCCGACAAATTCGCCCAGTCCTGTCTGCAACACATGTTCATGGGTATACATCTATATGGTGCATTTTCCTATGTGAAAACGGAAGACCCTGCCTTTAACATTTATAATGGACATTGTTCATAAATATAACAATGACATTTGACATTCTTGCAGTCGCACAATCTGCTGGGAGTTTGTCTATCAGTATAAATGCATACTGTGATTTCATTTTTTTGCTTTTAAATTTGATGTATTGTATTTGAAGCTCCATAACACTTTGTCCACAGGATAGTGTGCAACAAACCTTAATATTATCGTATTTAGCTGACAGAATCTCAAAATAGTGACAATATTTCCATTTTGACAATGAGCATGTCTCTCCTTCCTCCATTGTAGTAGTATGGTATTATGGACATATGAGTTGTTAACGTGCAGGAATCATTTTCATTCATGTCATACTATGAGCACAATACAGTATGAGTTATTGTATCTACCTTACATTGGAAGTTGTGATGACAAAAATGTCATGACTAATTTTCAGTGGATGTTTCTTCATTAAAGCTGCTTTCTGGAACAATTTGGCCAAAAATCACTTTACAATAGCCTTTTTATTTGACCAATTATGACAGACATCTTCAAATTAGTAGATTAACACCTCAGCTGTTCACAGGGAGTACTCTTGCAAGCCTCTGGCCAATAGGTTTCAGACTGGATTCGGGTTCAAATTTCCCACCCTGTCTCCGGATGTGACATGTGTGCATTGTGACGGGTGTAAGCAGTTTTATTTTTTGTCAACAGGTAGCAATAGCAATTTGAAATTGAATTTTCTGCGTTCATAAGCTTTAAATGGTGAGTTTATTTAAATGGACTGCTTTTTAGAATTAAACAATAACAAAACCCATTTTTCCGTGTGTGTAAATCTGTTTATTGCAAGAAGACTTTTGTATATTGTCTTACTGGCTATTAGTTCCTGCTCAGAGACCTGCGGCAACAAAACAAATTAGGATATACAAACAATGAGCATTGAAAATATGACAACATTAATTTGCTATAAATTTACTTACATCTAAATACTGCAAATATAATTACTTGTTAGAAATTATTCCAACATCTTCTTATGGTAGCATATCTGTTAGCATATTTATCTAAATGTACAGAATGGTTACAAGTCAACAGTGCTGAAAATACATTAAAATGAATCATAACATTTCAGTACTGAAAAAGTGGCATGCAAACCGAGTATCATTTATAATGGTTCTTGTTCTTTTCTTCTGAATATTTCTGGTGTACCAGAGAAATAAAGGATTAACATTTTTTCTTGCTTTTAACTTGGCAACAAAATGTAACAAGAAATTTCCTTTTAAGAATCCTCAAGGCGAAGAATCAATGACATCTTCCACATGTTGTTCAAAGACATGCTGAGAGTGGCAATAATGTTTACAAAAACGTGTCATGAGGCTCAAACACAAGCAGGAAAATGGCCACAAGCATTCTTCTATTGACAGCATAAATTATAAACTTTGGATCATCCATCCATTATCTGAACCGCTTATCCTGACCAATGACACTGAATTAAAGAGACGATAATACGTGAAATACAAAATGTCAGTGTTGTCACATATGCTGCACGTTGTCATACAAGATTTCCATCCAAAATGAAATGGTGAAAACAACACAATGCAGTTTGGGTCCTGGCTTAGTACTATGATACATATATGGCAATATATTTCCAAGATGTACAAAACATTTACAGTATAAAGTTCTATTCTTAAATATAAACATCAAGTCATTTTCCAGATTCTATATTAGGTACAGTGCACCAGCTCCATCATCATCACCACCACTAGACATGATCTTTGAATAAATTAATTCAGAAATAAATTATGATCATGTCTCCTCCAGTAAGATTAAGCAATGCCATTGGCTCACAACCACACAAGCGCGCATACACGCACACACACTTATACATAATATTGTCCAATAGCTTCCCGGGTAATGAGAGAGCATTTTTCAGTCCATTGCCTGCCAGTGACATAATCCCAAATAGCCAATCAATAAAGTGTCAGTGCGAGATGCCACTTGCAGGGAAATCCCATTTATATTTGGATTTCACAAAAGTAATAAAACACAAAATCCACAGGGATTTGCATGATGAATGTACAGAATTAGAACATTTGCAAATATTTTTGAACATCTACAGTTGCTGTGTCAGTGCAAAGCGGGCGATGGCAGCATGCCATGCCATCAGAAAAAGGAGGTTCAAACATTGCAGTGAATTACAGTAGTGGCATACTTAACCTGTAGGCTATAATGCGCCCAACTTAAAATAAATAAATAAATATTGCTGCCACTGGATCACCAAATTGTGCATAAGAGAATTTCAGCTACTGCCATTTTTAATATATACAGAAAAAGATGGTGTGTTTTTTTGTTTTTACACAGCAATACCTTAATTTTGTGGTTTTAACAAACAATCCAGCTAAAACTTCAAGTTCAATTTTTCAGACAGTCCGGCAGTTACAGGAGCAGCTTCTTGTTGGTGACGATTGAGTTTTCATGTCAGCCATAGATTTGACGCATTGACAACAATCTCAGTTACTGAGACATTTATGCAATGCGCCACTGTCCTCGATGGTGCGTACTGCACCAAAGATAAATCATTGGTGGCACAATCGTTTGCGCCAAGAGCAAAGTCAGGCCCCCGCTTCCCTTTGCCAGAGGAAAAAAAAATAGCAGCGGACGAGCAAAGTCAGTGGATGTCTCGGCACATGGGGAGGTTGACGAAGATGAAGACGTTGAACTCAATGAGGATAGAAAAACACAGGAAGATGGCGTACATGATGAGGCAGGCCAAACCCAATTTCCAGTCCAAAGTCCACTTGTTCAAGTGGACCCCAAAGACCTGCAGGTGGGAAAGACAATGTGAGGCAATACAAATCAAATCAACTGTATTTTGTTATGATTGATCGATGCAAAATCAACACAAAACCACTAGAAGTTGGAAATTGCAGCCATACATCCGTTTCCAATGCTGCTTAAGATAAATAAATATGGCAAACTTACAGTAAAGAAGACTGAGGCCAGGAGTAGTCCAACAGAGAATATAAGACCTTTGCTGTTAAGATGAACCTGAAGAGACAAAAGAGAGCAATTCAATGAAAGTTGCAATTCTGCTCCTAAAATGATTACAATCTTTACATAATCCTAATCTTTTCCCAAATGAAACTTTACAATCCTTTCACGCATATAACACCTTATAGTACTGTTACTTCGCAATGGCCATTAAATGAATTAAAGCATATTCTATGTTAGGGATGTAACGATATCCAAACATCACAATACGATATCACGATATGAAGGTCACAATACGATAATTATCACAATATTGTGGGGGTGTTGGCGATATTTAAAAAACATCACAATATTGTAAAAAAAGAGCTCATACTGAAAAAAACAAAAAACAAAAAAAACAAAAAACAAAAAAAACAACAACACAATTGTTAGAGTTATTGTGTATATATTATTCTATATTTTCTCTTATTACATAGTTAATTGCCAACTATGTATTCAGTATTTCACTATGGGTTTGGAGCTGCTGCATGTTTATTCAACCTGAGGACATCTGGAATGTGGGAATGAAGAACTACAGCCTTCAAGGATTAGTAGTCGTGACGATTTAAAGGATGTCCTCTGTATTTTACGACTGCTGGAGTTGCTTATCACATTGCTGCCAGTACTCCCATTTTCCTCAGAGGCAAGTGTGTAGCCTATTGTGTATGTTAGGGAATCCCAAATAAAAGAGGAGAAGTAGGGAGTTGTGTCAGAAGGGGCTGGGAGCTTGTGATCTGCGCACAACTCTCTGTCAGCTTCTCCTCGCGAGTAATCAAATCCTTGTGTCTTCTCATTCTTTCTTCTGTGTATTTTAAATGTTGCAGGTGTTGACTTGACATTAACTTGGTCCTTTCGAGCCGGATCCCAGGACGCCTAAAGGATTCCAGTTGCAGAGTCGACCTCCAGGAAGACCGTGGCCACGGCAAATACTACCCTTTTCTGGGACTGGATTTTCGTCTCTGTGACTGGGATCTGGAAGGCTGACGGGAATCCAAAGGACGAGAAGACATCTGGGTGAGAAAAAATTTACTTTCCGGGGGAAAGTGTGAAGTGAATGTCGACGTAAAATCTGCGCGAAGGTACTGTCGCAGCCTGCACGAAGGTACTGTGTGGGAGGAAAAACCTTGTGAATACTAGTCAATGGCAAGTAAAGGGAACGGAGCCCAGTAACGTCCGTGTAAAGAGACGATGCCGGAGTCGTGTACGTACTTAAATTCCGTGAAACGCAGAAAATAAAAGGGCCTTGTGTGAGTATGTGAAGTGAATGGAAGTGTAGTGTCATTTGATACTTACTTCATTTTAAACAAACAGGATTGTAAGTGACAACTCATTGTGGAAGCAAAGGCAAGAATTCTCCGCCCTATTGGGTAGAAGCTTGAGAATTACCACAGTGAGAAATTTATTGTCACCCTGTTATTTGAACCTATCAGTCCCTAGGAAACTCTAGGTTCGCGGACTGTACCAAATTCATATAAAATGGGGGAAAATAAACAGTAAAAGGTGAGCTACAAGATGAACTATCCAGTAAGGATTGGATGTTCATAGAAAAATTAGATCCATCTAAAATATAGCATTTAAATATGTGGATTACAAGATATACTTTTTCTGGCCAGCTTAATTTACAATAGTAAAAATAATAACAATAATAATGGTAATCCACTACAATATTAAATAAGGAATAAAATGAAAAGGAAAGTTGGAGCTTTAACAGCCTAATGATATCGAGGCATAAGTGTATTGTCTGTAAAAGTGTGTGTGTGTGGCTTCTCACTGTGTTTGTCTCTGTGAGCTCTTGTGTGTGTCTGTGTGTCATATTGTCTAAAGACGACGGCTTAAAAGGGTTTAAATTGTGTATAAGGGGTTGTTAGATCGTGTTTAACATAACTATGTTAAAAACGGTGAAATTGAGAAATTTTGGTCTGTATCAAATATGAGGTGCGTGGACCAAAAAGTGGTCCCAGAAAGGGTCATCACCCGGTCCTCAGGTGAAAATTGTGTATTTTGTTTTTGGATGGTAAAGCTAATTGTTTGAGAGTGAGTTAAGTAGGTGATTGATGACAAGTTGTTGGACTTCTGACAAAAAAAAAAAAAAAAATCCTTTTTGTTGGACTGTTTTGAGCATGGGAAATGATAAAAGTAAGAGAGAAACGTGAAAGTAGAATTGATTATGGTAGAATTAGAACAACTGGATAAAGAGAAGATGAATTAGTGGATGATTTTAAAGTGGGATTTGTGAAGTGTTTAGAACAAGTTGTGGTGGTGTAGATGATGATAAGACAGGAAGGTGTAACGTTAGAGGACACTGAGTTAAGAAATTACCCTCAAAAGTATAAAATAGATAGTTTAAAATGATATAGATTATTTGATAAATAATGCTAATCTAGTCTACTAAATACTAGTTTAAAGAAATTTGAAACTTTGAATTAAGTAAGTAATGATGGTTTTCAGCTATGACTATATTGTAAAGTGTGTAATGGCACCATTTGTCAAATTGCCAAATGGGGAAGGCCTTGATATCACACTGATAGTAGAAGCTTCTATATGGAAATGCAATGATTTCATGACTTTTTAACAGGTAGTAATTTAAACCTTATTGACTGACTTGAAAATACTTACTAGGAGTTAAATGTTCTAAAAATTCATTACTGTGGTGTTTATATTTACTAATAGATTTGGTGTGACTCATGCAGATCCAGATTAGAGAACAACATAAAATTGTAAGAAAGAGCCTTTACAATGTCGTTTTGAATATAGTCCTGAAGTTTGTATAAAAGATTAGTTACACGGAGGAATGTTTTCCTAATTGAATTCTGATTTAGCTCCTGCTGTGATTGACTGTGGAATTTAACAAATTCTCCCTCACCAGAACCTGATAAGTAAAATAGGCATTGAAGGGAAAAGATTATTAAAATGGTTTAGAAGGCAAACCTTTTATTAGTGGTGAGTTATTTAAAATAAATAAATAGCTGAGATTTGAATTTGATGAAGAAGAAAAAAATGGCATTTATAATTGAATTTGAATGTTCTTAAAGGAGCACAATTATTAATAGTTGCTTTTCCACCAACAAGCCCAGGATCTTTGAGTTCTGGGTAAAGTGAGTTTTTGGTTGCAAAAGTTCAGCAGGGAATTTAGAATTGTGTTTTTACAGTGTCTTAGAGTTCTCTGTAATTAATTTAAATGAGTTTGATTGAGACGAGCTGCTGTAAAAATACTGACCCCTCAAAGTAACCACCTTAGGTTAGTGAGACCCTGCTGCCGAGATAGTACTTGGATGCCCCATGAGGAATTTTTATTGCCCTGGTAATTGTTGTTGGTGGAAAAACGGCCATTTATTTGAACAAGGTGAACATAAAAAACAAAGATGAAACAAAACCAGTAAGCAGAATTATATTAAATTGGATTAGACCTAGTCTTGGTGTCTACATTAGATGGCAACATGGTAATAAAAAGATAAGCTGAGTAGAAAAAGGGATATCGCTATGTGAAAGGTGTAGGATCTTTGCATTTTTACGACGTAGTCTATATCCTAAATAAATTCTTAAATGGTAGCTGACGCCTTACTACAAAAAGCGAGGGAACTGATTGTAAAGAAGGGAGATGATAAGCTATGTCACTCTGAGCATAAATGTGAGAACGAAAACAATGCCACACCTACGAGTGTCACAGTTGACTGACTACCTGTAAACTGATGATGAGTTTGATACAGTGACACTGCATATAACAATTATGGCAGAACAAATGGAGATGACAGAACTTTTGTTTTTCTTTAAAACTAAATAGGAAGAACTGTTTAACCTGCTTCCTTATGAATTCATCATTCATTCATTCATTCATTCATTCATTCATTCTGATGTTGGGTTTCTTGACAACATGTAAGTAAGTGGAAATCAGAGCAAACAGATCAGATATCATCTATGCTAAAGATGATTTATTTGAGTAAAATGCTGAATTGGAGATAAATTAGAGTGATTAAGGACTCGCAAAGGGCAAAAGTGCTGATTGAAAATACTAAACTTACTAACTGGAAATATATTATTAGATAATTTGGATTCTTGATGAAAATTTGAGGAATGAATAAGTACTATAACAGTACACCCAAATTGTATATTCTGGTCTAAATTTGCACTGGAAGGGAAATATACATACATATATATATTATTACTACAAGGATATTGTGAATGTCCCACAATACCCTCTCAAGCAATTCGAAATTGTTTGGGTACATTTGGGAAGTCAGATTTTGACTTGCATGGACAAAATTCTTCTATGGCATGAAAGAAAATTGAGCTGTGAAATGAAAACCAGCAACAACTTAAAAGAAAGAAGAAATTGGAGAATGATGTAAATAAAGGTGTATTACACTTTTGTGCAACAAGGGTGTAATATTGAGATTGTTTTGATTGTAAAGTGGTTATGATGGAGACCCAACGATAAAACGAAGTAATTTTGTCGGCCCTAAGATTTGAAACAAATTACAAAATGATATCTTAAATTCCTGAGTGAAATTGTGACCTGTTATGAACTTTTGATGTTTGTGATTATACATATATAATTATACATGAATTGGGTGGATAATTATGCTAACAATTCTACTACTGAAATTGAATTGAGATACTGATAACAACGACAATGTTTGACAAATTTGAATAGATAGATGAATGTGAAAAATGCAGTTTGTGATTTAAATTGAACAATGATAGTAGTGGCTTTACGAAGATATTGGAAGGCCATTTGAACAGACAATTGATTGCTGACATGGTTATGAGTTTTGTTTAGAATGCATGAAGTAGAATTTAAGCCAGTATTTTATATTAATTGTGTACAAGATGATTGATATTCATGGTGGCTTTATTATTAACTACATATGGCTTTGGGAAAGATGTGTTACATTTAAACTTGATTATATGGTTGTAAACAATACAAGATGTAGTATGATACAATTAGTTTTGAAGAAATGCCAGACTACTACTATGCTATGGGTAGACTATAAAATTCTATCCGTCCAAGACATGTAAACTACAGTGTTCTTTCGCAAATTAGGGCCAGAGCGGTGAAGGCTACAGGGTCCCAATTGTTTTAAATTCCATAGTTGTTTAAAAAAAAAAAAAAAAAGAAAAGAAAAAAAGTGCTGATTTTGTGGATTTTTGTACAGCTGTGTAATTTTTTGGAAGAGGAAAATGACTGTATGAAGGTTAACCCACTGATATACGAGGGAACACTGTAGTGGAAAAGAAAAAAAAGGAAAAATGAAAACCTTTTGTAAATATTGTGAAATTATTTTAAATTGCATGCAGCATAAGATTTATATGAAGTGGCTTGGATAATGATTTTGAGTTGTGAGCCATAAAAATGTCTCAAAAGGGGGGAGTTGGTAACAATACGGCAATACCGCATGTAAATTTTATATTTTTAATTTTTTAAGTTTTTATGTTTTTGGAATTTTGTTTTAGAATTTTGTTATACATGGAATTGATGTTTCTAATATTTTACAATTTTTGTTAGTGGCTATGGATTTTATGGAATTGAACAAAAAGTAAGACAATGTCAATATTAACAAGTACTGATTGATGGTCTTAAAAAATGTAACAATGAGTTGAAATTGTTCCAGAAAAACAACTGAATGTTATTATTATGGCAGAAGCATTGTGTGAACAGATCATGTCTCTATATGACGTACTAGTTATTTGGAGTAATGAATGAAAGTCACTTTATATGTTACATTGTTTAAGGGAAAAACAGAAAAGCGAGAAAAATACATGATCAAAGCATGGAGATAAGATAATTGATGATTAAGTGATTTGGGAAATTGTAAAAGGAACAAGACAGTTAAGCTCGTTTGAAATTTCGTGTGGTGGACCATTTAAATTTGCCTATTGTAATAACCTGTTAAGCCGTACAGATGAAAGAAATTTATTCAAGTGACTATATGAGAAGATTGTTTAAATGATAAGGAAGTGAAAATGTTTAATAAAATGCCAGATGACTCTCTATCTCAGCAGGAAGGCAAGCCTCCCATCAAGGGTAGTGACTGACTTTGATTAAAGGTCCAGCCTAAGGTGGGAAGGCCCTTGTAAGTGTTGTTGGCCCCGAAGGTTGTGAAGATCGCTGAACGACTCTCCTGGATTCACCTATCACATGGCACAAAACAGGTACCATTGACTAACAGCTTGCCAGGTTGCGGAGCGAAGCCTGACTGAAGTGAGGTCAGAGGAGAAACAAGCAGCTTGACTCGCTGTGAAAAGTCTGACCAAGTAAGTCAGTGAAGACTTTGGGAGCACATTGTTTGCTACCCTCAAAGTTCCCCCAACCGCTGTGAAGTCCAGGACCTGTCTCACTGTGCAGGATGTGTCAGAAGGGACAACTCAAGGAGACGAGTCCCTTTCCTGAATCAAATGGAGCGTAAGATGCGATCAGACGCAGTTGGTGCTGTCTTTTTGATTTTGATTTTTGGGGCCATCATGAAGAGGAAGAGAGACAGCTGGTTGAATTATTAATGCTGAGAATTACATACAGAAACATTGGATAATGTACATTATGATATGCTTGAATTATTTTCAGATCCAGCCGACTATGACTAAAGATTAACATTGCCTCTGAGTGTAAATGTATTTGTTTTCGTAAATATGATCCTGCAGTTGAAAATCTAATTGAAGTAACTCATAGGTGATCTGAGACTTTGAGCAAATATATAATAAACAGGGGGGAATGTTAGAGTTATTGTGTATATATTATTCTATATTTTCTCTTATTACATAGTTAATTGCCAACTATGTATTCAGTATTTCACTATGGGTTTGGAGCTGCTGCATGTTTATTCAACCTGAGGACATCTGGAATGTGGGAATGAAGAACTACAGCCTTCAAGGATTAGTAGTCGTGACGATTTAAAGGATGTCCTCTGTATTTTACGACTGCTGGAGTTGCTTATCACATTGCTGCCAGTACTCCCATTTTCCTCAGAGGCAAGTGTGTAGCCTATTGTGTATGTTAGGGAATCCCAAATAAAAGAGGAGAAGTAGGGAGTTGTGTCAGAAGGGGCTGGGAGCTTGTGATCTGCGCACAACTCTCTGTCAGCTTCTCCTCGCGAGTAATCAAATCCTTGTGTCTTCTCATTCTTTCTTCTGTGTATTTTAAATGTTGCAGGTGTTGACTTGACAATATTGTGCTTTTGTACGTAACAGCAATACATATATACCACCTACAATCTCTAATAACAATATTGAGGCACTTACTTGCTAATGCAAGCACACATTGATCGCTTCACAAGCAAATTAGGTGACCCTTCATCTGACAATTAGCATAGATTTTAAACATAGAAGGCCAAAACATCCCTAAGGAAAATTAAATTGCACTAATAAACTAACCACTACAGGGTGCTAGAACTGCACAAATGGAAATCAACCTGACTTTTTTTAACAGATGTGTTCCTTTTAAATATTGTGAACATGACGACAACGATATTGTGACAGTTTTAACATCACGATATCACGATATTGCCCTTATCGTTACAGCCCTCTTCTATGTTAACCTCCCTGCTGACAACTGGTGATGTCCTTCGTAAACTTAGCTCTATTCTATTCTATTCTATTCTATTCTATTCTATTCTATTCTATTCAGGTCAAAGTCCAGCAGAGTCTCCTCTGACAAGCACTCACAATGGAGCCGTAGTCGATGCAGAGTGTTTGCAGTGTCCACGGCAGGCCCAAGCCCACCAGGATGTCAAACACATTACTGCCTATGGAGTTGGAGATGGCCATATCCCCCAGACCTGTGGCAAGGAGAACAACACGGTCAACGTCTGACAGACTTTCTGCTATAGTATCTATATCTATTCATTTTGTTATGTTCTTCATATATGCGCATACTGTAAATATACTGTGCATACACAGTACACAGTATATAAGGCTAGACTATTACACATACCATTCATTTTCAGTTTTGATTGACCTTCTTAAAGAAGTATTAATTTCAGAAAATGTGAAAAACTTCACTGCATCATTCTGATAACACATTTGTAGAAAAATCTCCCAGTATGGAGCAGTGCAGACAAGAGATATTTTTATAACCTAACTGGTACCCGACTGGATCTAATCTGTTGTCCTTATGCTGCATGCACTGCCAATTTATATCATAACATACTGCAAGGTGGAAAGTGTTTTTGTGTAGACATACCCTGCCTTGCAACTATAACACTGGCCATGCAGTCTGGGACGCTGGTGCCTGCTGCCAGAAAGGTGATTCCCATGATGACATCAGGGATGCCGAGCGTGAAGCCAATCACAGTCACCTGGAAACATTAGCCATAGTCACTGAATGCTGTCAGTCAGTTGAATGTATGACATTTTTGTTTTTTTTAATTGTATTACAGAAAATAAAAAGACTATCACAATATTCGAATTTTCTCAGACAATCCTGTATGTTAGCTTTTATATATTGCCAGAAAGCCTACATTGTTTAGATATTTGCAATTATTGATGGTTAATGCATCAATTGACTTTTTCTGTTTGAAATGTCCAACAGTATTTGAACGCACCTCATGGCTCACTGAATGAATACTGTCAATGTTTAAAATTCTGTTAGTGGCTAGTTGCTAACGCCAGAGACTTATGCTGTATCATAAAATGACAGACTAATTAACTCGTGGTGTCTTAGCGGCCTTAATTAGCAAATAGCAATTAAATATAATTTCGAGGTGGCGTGAGGGCGAGTCAAGCTAGCCGCCTTGAGTCTTGATGCCTACCACGCGCTGTGTGGGTCAATTTCAAACTACAAGTAACAAGACATCAAGACACAACAATTGCATCTACGTCAATTTATAAGTTGGAAAGCTTTTATTTTGAAGTTGGCCTCCGCAGCGTGTTCCGCGGACTATGTATGACCTGACCCGTAGTGCTTGATCCATATGGATCATGGCTCAAAATGAGCCGTTGCACCACTCGCGCATGTACTGCAAAAGTACTTGCGTCATTTTTTATTTGTATTTTTTTTTTTAAAGTTGTCCCCTTTTGTGGGTAAATTGGTCACAGTGTCGAGCCCTGACAGGCAAACAGCTACAGGACGGTCTGTCTCCAAGGTAGCCACGTCAAAGAACAGGCTTCTTGGAGAAAGCGGGCGTGTGCAGGGGCGGTACGTAGCTAAGTGAGGACCCAGCCATTTTCTTGGCTTGGGAGCGGCTGCTGCTTGGAGAGCAGAGATGGGTGAATGGAGGAAAGTGTTGTTAGTGAGGAAATAGCATTTTCCATCCATCCATTTTCTTGACCGCTTATTTCCTCACAAGGGTCGTGGGGGTGCTGGCGCCTATCTCAGCCGGCTTTGGGCAGTAGGCGGGGGACACCCTGGACTGGTTGCCAGCCAATCGCAGGGCACACAGAGACGAACAACCATCCACACTCACAAGCACTCCTAGGGACAATTAACCTGCCATGCATGTCTTTGGAATGTGGGAGGAGACCGGAGTACCCGGAGAAGACCCACGCAGGCACGGGGAAAACATTCAAACTCCACCCAGGAAGGCTGGAGCCTGGACTCCAACCCGAGTCCTCAGAACTGGGAGGCGGACATGATAACCACTCGTCCATTCAACTAATGTAAATATATTTTTTACTAATTTATTGAATGAGAACAAGAAGCTTCTACTATTTGCAGCATTGGTACTTTTGACTGTCTAAAATAGGTACTGTGTGAATTCCTCAAGTGAATCGAAAATCGATGTGAATCGTGAATCGAATCGAATCGGGCCCTTGTGAATCGAATCGATTCTGGAAATCTGAATCGATACCCAGCCCTAGTAGATACTGTATTAAGGGGATGTTCCGTCATCCTCTTGTGCTATCGGAGGCAGAGCGCTTTCTGCTCCAATTTCTGAACACAACTCTTTATTGTACTTGTACTTTACTTCTACTTGCTGATCCGTGCTCCATTTTTTTGGGGCAATCTGAATAACTGAACAGCATATTTCTGAGTTTCTAAATGGTCTGAGTTAAGCAGTGCTCTCGGAGCGCATTTCTGAATGCACCCAGGTAGGGGAATGGGGCGGTGACGAGCTGTCGAATGTTCATTGTCTATTTTTGTAAAACAAACTTCCACTTGAAAAAAGAAAAAAAAAAATCACCATTTTTTTTAATGGTCCAACTTAGAGGGAAGAAAAATAGCAAAATAAAACCACAACATAGGGAGGTAAAACTGTAATGCGTATTGTCACAAATGAAAACCTGCGATAGAGTGAAGCCGCAATAACTCAACTGCGAAGTCCTGTAATACAATGTTTTATATAGTCGATACAAAGGTGCGAAGGGAAGAGCATCCTATAAATTGAGGATGGTAATGTTGATAAGTGATGCGGGACTGACCATCCAGACCATGATGTAGGAGAGGCCAGCGATCCAGATGGTAGCAGTGAAGAAGGTGACCATGAACCATTTCTCCCAACGCCGCTTGCCACAATTGGGCACAGTGAAGAAGAGGAGCAAAGACAACGGCCACATGGTTAACCATTTCAGTTTGTTGCACACACCGACTGTCAAAAAATAACAGATACAGGTATTGTTAGCAGCATAGAAGCTAAAACTAAATGAACAGTTCGCATTTCATTCCAAAACATCACCTGGTGCTTTAAAAGGCACCAACGGGCCTTCATTGCCATCTCCTCGCTCTCCTTCTCCATCGTTCTCGTTATTCTCATTATCTTCATTTTCATTCTCCATGCCAGATTCCAGTCGCTCAGACGTGTACCTCCCATTCAGGCCCTGCTCAGCGCCACCATTCTCTAAGCGCCGCCTTCCCCGGGCCCTGGCTGCTGAATCCGAGTCGCCATTGATGACGCGGTTCACTCGAGTCTCGCTGGTGTTGATCACTCTTTGTCTCTAGAAATCAGTCGACGTTACAATAAATCACCTTGCGCTATGGCTATGACAATATTGACATGCTAGCATTAAACATGTATAGCTTTTAGATAGTAATGTAGCAAGTTTCTTAATTTCTCATACAGATATTTGTC